>NC_034607.1:3812957-3830726 GCF_900095145.1 Mus pahari | reverse complement strand
AAGAAAGAAAGAAAGGAAAAGAAAAGAAAAGAAAAGAAAAGAAAAGAAAAGAAAAGAAAAGAAAAGAAAAGAAAAGAAAAGAAAAGAAAAGAAAAGAAATCAGCCCTGGCTAAGAGCACTGGCTACTCTTCCAGAGGTCATGAGTTCAATTCCCAGCAAATACATGGTGGCTCATAACCATCTATAGAGGGATCTGATGCCCTCTTCAGACAGGCAGATATATATGCAGCAGAACACACATACATTAAATAAAATTAAAAAAAGAAATCAGCCCTGACTTTGAGTTTCTTATGTTACTTGGACCTGATGGGTGATAAGTACTTAGTTATTGAACAAAGAACTTCCTGGAGGATCAGGAGTTAAAGGCCAGCCTGGGATGCATGAACCCACTTCAGAAACCAAATGAGCAAAAACACTGTCCCGAATTTAACTCTAAAGTACTTGGTTAAGTTTCTGGCTGGAACATCCCCCCAAATTATTAGGCTCAAGCCTCTAACATTGTACTTAAGCATTTCAATGACTGATACCTGGGTGGGTGAGATGGTTCATTGGGTAAAAGTGCTTGCCTCTAAGCCTGACAACCTCCATTCAGTACAGGACCCACGTGATGGAGGAGAGGACCTTTCATTGTCTTCTGTCCTGGCACATGCACTTACACAGGTCCTGCTCTGTACTAGGCTCCTTGGCTTCCCCCAGATGGTTCCTAGATAGGAGCCACAAAGCCTTGTGCCTCCCTCTGCTCAGTCTCCAAAGTCACAGCCAGCCTCAGTAGGAAGTGACTTTTCTGAACACCTCACCCTAAGAGAATTTCCTGTCCTCTGTCCTTTCTAGCTGCCCGGCCCCGAGAAGAGAGAGCCAATAGTAGCCCAGACAGAGGCAGGGGAAGAAAAGTCACGTTCAAGAATAGGATAATGAAAACGGACACTTTGTACACGAATTAAAAACAACCAAAAGATGAACTGGGAGGAACCAAGTGACTCATGAGTGTAGCCTTGATCTTTGGTCCTCGTGGTGGCCTATTGACACTGAACACACACACAAACACATTTACATGAAAGAAGGGTGAGGCAGGCTTGCCAGGCCCTGGGAAGGTTTGTGTTGTGTGGAGGGCCTTCTGGTCTGAGGCACCTGACTGTAGCACTAAGCCTTGGGACAGCTTACCTCCCTCTGAACGCTGCCTCTCCCCTTCCCAGGACCTTCGATGCCTTTTCCACCTTCTACCTGAATTCCAGTGGCCTCATCTGTCGACATCACCTGGACAAGGTGAGTGTTGGGCCCAGGATGGGAGGGGTGGAGGGTAGAACATGTCTGTGTTCCTCCCCAGCCTCCATTAACCTGTCTCTGCAGCTGATGCCTTCACACTCACCGTCAACGCCTGTGAAAAAGCTGCTGGTGGGAGCCCTGGTGGCCCTGGGGCTGTCGGAACCAGAGCCTAGCCTACACCTGTGCTCCAAGGCCTAATCCAGAAATGGGTGAAGGCTGCACTGAAGACTGCTACGCACAAAAGGAGGTGGAGGTGGACGAGAATGTCCAGAGCCAGCTGCCGCCCTCCACTCTTCTACCTTCTTTTCCATCATGCTGGGTAAAGCTGCTGTGTAATTTAACTTGTAAATAATAAAGTTTAAGCAATGACATAAGGCGGATTTTCACATCACTTTCTCTGGGTTCCAGAGTTCCCACGCACTTCATTCCAAAAATAATTTTATTTACTAGATATTAAATAAAGTATGGAAGGAAAAAAGAGCTGCAAGGCTTGGTCCATGTCACTCTCTAGCCCAGCTCTTCTCGTGTCTTGCCGACTTTTTTGGGCATTTTCTTAGCATGGGGATCTTCTAGCTCCTTAGCCTTATAGTAGTGGGGAGCCACTTCTAAAAGCCAGCTGCTTTCAATCTCCAGTACCTGTAAGAAGGAGCAGAAATCAATAGGGTTCCTTTACTTCCAAATCAGAACTTTAATTGTGTGGTCAAAAAAGGATCCTCTTTTCCCCACTGACTCGGCAAGGAAAAGACACCCGGCTGCTTCTCACGAGCAGGGCAGACTGACCCTGATGTGTGCTTACCAGGTGAGTGAACCTGAGAAAGACCTGCAAGGAAGAGCCTACCCCTCAGGACAGACTTCAGCTGCCTAATGTGTGGTATGGCCCCAGTACTTGGTGCACATTTTATTTATTCCAGAACCAAAGGCCTCATGCTTGCTACACAAACATTTATTTTCTCAGCCCTCCCTTTCCTTTGTCCATATTTAAAAAAATTTTATGTACATTGGTGTTTTGCCTGCACATATGTTTGTATACTACATGTCAGATCCCTGGAAATGGAGTTCCAGGCAGGTGAGCTACCATGTGGATGCTGGGAATTAAACCTGGGTCCTGTGGAAGAGCAACAGCTAGTGCTCTTGACGGACGATCCATCTCTCTGGTTATGTTTTTTTACTTTTGATGTATGTGTATATGCATGGGTACCATGCCTGCAGAAGCCAGCAGAGGAAGACAGGATCCCCTGCAGCTGCAGTATAGGCAATTGTAAACTGCCTACCATATGGGTGCTGGGAACTAAACCTGGGACCTCTGCAAGGACAGTGAGTGCTCTAAACCACTGAGCCATCTCTCCAGCCCCACACTTTCATTTTGAGAAAGCATCTATGTTGCCCCCATAGACCTTGAATAGATGACCCTCCTGCCTTACCTTCTTGAGTACCAGGGACTATAGACTTAGGCCATCAAACCCAGCTTCAAATATTTATTGAGTTAATTATAATTCTCAGATCTTGGAAGACAGCTGCTAGAAAAGATTTCCTATATTTACTTGTAATGGTGCTGAGGACTATACCACTGAGCTCCATCCCAAGCATACATTGAGCCTAATTTATATTTGATTACATTTGACCCTACCTTAAATTAACGGACCTTCATGTTTCCATGCCAGTCCCATTCACATGAATTGAGTTCAAGATGCCAACATATTGTCTGCCTCCCATTTCCACACATCTGAGCAAGCAATAGTTGGTCCCTTACCTGTCTCATGAATTCCTTTGTGGTTAAGACAAGCTCATGGTAGAGCAACCAGCGTGGCTGTTGTTCAAAGAGAGAGGAGTTGGGATGAATGAACACTGTCTGCTGCTGCTTCACTGTGCGGTAGCCGCTCCGAGTCAGCCTCGCTGTGTGGTAAAAATAACCCGAAGTGATGGCCTAAGGATCAGGCAAGAAAACCAGGTCAGGCACCACTAAACAGGTGAGGAATCAGTGAAGAACCCACTTGATGTGCTATCTAGGGAAGAATGGGCTCCAATAAACAATACCCTGAGAGACCGAAGTCAGGGAAGCTCCTGTGGCCCCTCAGCGGTGGATTCAAGAAACACTAATCTGGAGGTGCAGTGATGTGAATGAATGAAGTGTGTTAACAGTTTCTTCTGAGTTTGAAACATACAACACTGCCCTTTAACCTGGAAGGTAAACAACTCAAAACAGCTTCAGGAAGTCCCAGAAACTGACCAGATTCACTAGATCCCTTCCTGCTAGAGAAAGCATAAGTGCTGTGTCCCCCTCAGACAAACCAAACTACAAAGAGTCTTGAGATCTGACCAGCTCCTTGGAAGAAACAGAAACCAATGAAGTTAGCTAAAAGAGGTGTAGACCAACCAAGTCACTTGGAAAGGACACCTTCCAACGTGATGAGGAGCCTGAAGCTGTGCAGTGTGATCCAGGGCTCCCAGCTTTTGTGAGCAAACACCTACACTGGGATGGGCTTTGGTGATGCTATCTTTTAGACATTTCTGCAAGTAACCCAGTAATCCCCCACCCATATTCCTATAAGTAAACCAAATAAAACTCATTGGTTCATCAAGTTAGACTTTGGTGGTATTTGTACTTTGGTCTGTCGTGGGCTCCCTATCTGGGGTGAGAGATGTGTGTAGCATCTCCCCAGGAAAAGTTTTGTCACACAACAAAGTGAATCCTGCAGGTTGTCCACTGACTCACACATGCACTTACACATATACTTGAAAGAAAAAACGGGATGCCAGGTGGTGATGGCACACGCCTTTAATCCCAGCACTCAGGAGGCCGAGGCAGTCGGATTTCTGAGTTTGAGGCCAGCCTAGTCTACAAAGTGAGTTCCAGGACAGCCAAGGCTATACAGAGAAACCCTGTCTCGAAAAAAACAAACAAAACAAAACAAAACAAAACAAAACACTGACCTTTCGCACACGAACGTAGTCACCTTGGCAAGAAGTCAAGCCAACTTCCACACGCTCCAAGAGCCCCTCCAGTTGTTCCCGCACATCCCGGGCTCGGCGCATGGATCTGAACTGTACAAAGTTTTCATAGCACCACTGGGAAGAGTAGCCACTCTCAGCCCACTGTGAAGATGAAGGGCCTTAAGTACACAGCAGGATTCAAGTCCCCCAGACTTCCCGAATTCCCACTTGCCCAATGACCTGTGTGTACACATTTAGCAGAACCAGGTGGTCCCCACCAGGGAGGAAGAAGTTGACACGGGCATTGTCGGCATGGACGACCTTATCCTTGGGCCGGTAGAAGATGGAATTGTTGACAGACAGCATAGCAGCCACGGTCAGGATCTCTTCTGAACAGCTGTACCTTGAGCAAGGTAGGAAGAGGACAAAGTCAAAGAGAAACAGCAAAAACCAAATGAGAGCAGACACAGATCCTGATCCCAAACACAGCAGGGGAACATCTTCTTTCCTTTTCAAGACTTATTGTATGTGTAGAAAAGTTTTGCCTGCATGTATGTCTGTGTGCCACATGCCCAAGGAAGTGAGAAGAACTGGAGTTACAGATGGTTGTGAGCCACCATGTGACTGCTGGGAATTGAACTTGGATCCACTGCGAGAGCAACTGGTGTTTTTAACCACTGAGCCATCTCCCAACCCAATGTCATTTAAAGGTGGTCCCATACAGACCTAAGAATCGAGTTTTAGAAGCAGCAGCCTTCCCAGCACCCATCTCACACACACACAAGGGCTTCTGCTTCCACCCATGCTCCTGGGTTTTACTTTATAAATTGGTTTTCTGAGGCAGAGTCTCACTATGTAGCCCTGGCTGGCATAGACCTCAGGGATCCGCCTGCCTCTGCCTCTCTGCCTCTCTGGCCCTCTGCTCCTCTGCCTCTGCCATGACTTCTGGGTTGTATCTGCACTAACCATTGTGCCCACCAACCATCACTGTAAGGTACAGGACAGTGATTCACATGGGTCTCATAAGGGACGGTAAGACTTCTTAAACAATATTTATTAAAAACAAACAAACAAAACAGTAACAGCATGATAAGGAGACAAGGAGAGAGAGAGGATACTTGAGACTGAGGAAGCGTGCCCAGTCTGTGCCAGGAACTGGGTGGGTGGGAGGACTTACTTCTCGGAGGCCAAGATCATTTTAGACAACATGGGATCCACAGGCAGCTCTGCCATCTTTCGACCAGACTGAAAAGAAGAGGGAAAGGTGAGGCTGGTTTCCCTCAGATTTTTTCCACCAGTGCCGGAGCCCTTGGCACTGCTCCCACCCCCCAAGGGTCCCTGGGGCCATCAGAGGTCTCCTTCATACATTCCCAGCCCGTGCTGCCACTCGCTCACCGTGGTGAGTTCTCCAAGGTGGTTGAGGGCACCAAGGGCATAGAGCTGCTCCAGAGCCAGCAGCAGGGTCTCGTACGGAGGAGGGTCCAGGAAGTCAAAGTGCATCAGGTCGTGGATCCCTGCGGAAAGGAAGAAAGAACAAGAGAGTGCGGCACAGGTACCCGACACTCCAGTGCCCGAGCAAGAGGACTTGGGCAGCCCGATCACCTAAGCTCTTTAGCAGCAGAACAACGTTGCCCAGGCTTGTCCTCTGGATCTCAGGAACTGTGGTCTCCTCCAGCTCATGCTGATAGGCCCAGGCCGTATACAGGCGGAAGCACTTCCCAGCAGCCACTCGACCAGCGCGGCCAGCCCGCTGATTGGCTGAAGCCTAGAAAGAAAGGAGAGGCCATAGGCCTGGTCAGGACTGTGTTAACTCAGAAGTATGTTAAGTGATATCCCCATCCTCAACTGCTACTTGGGAAGCAAGCTTTCTCCGGGGGCGGGGGCAGTGTGTGTGTGTGTGGGGGGGTGTGTCTCCCTCTGGGCTGACCTTGCTGCAGGGTGTGACAGTGAGCGACTCCATGCCTGTACGAGGGTTGTAGCTCTTCTGCTTGCAGAACCCTGGGTCCAGCACATAGATGATGCCTTCGATGGTGAGGGAAGTTTCTGCAATGTTTGTTGCCACAACCACCTAAATGAGAGGACAGTGTCACCCAGGGACCCAGCCCACCTGGATAACCTGAGAAAGCAGGGCACAGGGAGGCAGTGTCCACAGGTCAGGAGATGAGGTGACAGGCAGGCGGAGTTGGCAGTCAGCAGGGGCACGATAAAGAAACAATACTGAATTCAGGGCTGCATGTCAGCATCTGTCTGTCCTCACCCATCACGTCTGACAGCAGCCTCCTCGCAACCCTCCCTGCTTCTGTCACATAGCATGCAGAGTGCTCCCTTTAAAACCTGTAAACCTGTCAATTCACACCCAGGTCCAACCACAGAACTCCATCTATGCCGCTTAAACCCCGGACTACCTCACTCTAGCTGTGTGTCTGACCATAGCTCACACCCTGTGCTCATCCCAGCCCTCTCTCCGAGTGCTTATCCTTCTGTGAGATGCTCTGCAGCAGCTCTCCCCTCAGCAGGGCAGTCCTCCCTCTGCAGCAGCTCTCCTCCCCTCAGCAGGGCAGTCCTCCCTCTGCAGCAGCTCTCCTCCCCTCAGCAGGGCAGTCCTCCCTCTGCAGCAGCTCTCCTCCCCTCAGCAGAGCTCTCCTCCCCTCAACAGAGCAGTCCTCCCTCCTCCTTCCTCTTCCCTACCCTGCCGTTTATGGGGCAGCCTCCCACCACTAGGGAAAGTCTTTCTGTTCCTCCTCTCCTCAGACTTCCCATGCTGCCCGAATCTCTTCACTGTACTCAATACACACGCCCAGTCTCCTCCCATCAGACTGTAAGTCCTACAGTGCACACAGTGGATCCTCTCCTCGGCCCCCTCCCCATGCAGCGTGTACCGGGCCTTGACACCATGGCCTTCCCTGTGCTGGGTAAGTGCTTGACCACTCAAGCCCCAGCTCCAGACCCTCAAAACATAGTTGTTCAGTGAGAGTCTTATCTCTGCCTAAAATCTTTTGGTCGCCATTTGCCTGTCTAAAGTCTGAACGCTACAACAGCTCTGTCCTGGCCTTTGGCTGATTCAGCTTTGTCTGAAGCATCTGAAACTCCCAAACTCACTCCCCTCAGACTTCAAACACACCTCAGCTTTCCTCTAGAACTTCCCCAGCCATTTTTCTCAAAGGTCCAATATTAAGTATGTCCTGGCATACACTGAGCTTAAAGCTTGCATCTCTCAGCTAATATTTATTTCATCTCTCTCCAGCTGGAAGGCCAGGGCCTGGTTGCTCCTCAGCCGTGTCCAAATAGCCAGGCAAACAACTTGGGACAAAGGGGACAGCACATGCCTTGGTTGTGTGTGGTGCAGGAGGAAGGGTAAGGGGACAGAGGGGACAGCACATGCCTTGGTTGTGTGTGGCACGGGAGGAAGGGTAAGGTTTCTCCCACTGACCTTTCGGGCCCCAGGGGGTGTGGGCTGGAAGATGCGAGCCTGCATGTCTGAGGGCAGGTTGGCATAAATGGGCAGCACCAGGAGCTCCCGGATCTTGGAGCCCAGTCTGCGGCATCGGTCCTGAAGCATCTCACAGGCAGCCTCAATCTCCTCCTGAATGTGAAGCAGGACGGCAGGAGACCTCCAGTCAGTCACAGGATCCACACAGCAGGCCCATCCTCCCCTGAAACGCTCCAACCACTTCCCACCACAGTAGACACCTGTCCTGTCAGGAACACCAGTATATCTCCAGGGGGCTGGGTCACGTGGATCTGCAGCACAGACACCACACAGGCTTCCAGGTAGTCAGCCTCTGGGGCCTGGGAAGGAGGAAGATACAGGGTCACAGAAGAGCCACTTGCTCAGGCTCTTGTCCCTGCTCAGCATCTTTTACCCCACCCCTCTCTGGGTGTTCACTAGACCCTTCCCTTGGGACATTCTCCTAAACCAGCCCCAGCTCCTCTGCCTCACACTGAAGCCCATCCTCCCAAGGGGCACCTTGGTATAGAAGATGTCAACTGGAAACCTGCGTCCAGGGATTCGGAAGACAGGGGCATCATCAAAGAAGGCAGAAAACCGGGCAGTATCCAGTGTGGCTGAAGCCACCAGGACCTTGAGCTCAGGTCGGAATCTAGCAACATCTTTGATCAATCCAAAGAGAATGTCTGTGTGCAAAGTCCGCTCATGAGCTTCATCCACCATCACCACACTGGGGAGGAAGTAGGAGAGTGGTGAGGGAGAAGGGATAGTGGGCTTAGCAGTGCAGGGCTGGACCAAAGGGAGGGATGGAGGGACCTAAGGGGGAATGGAAACCAAGGTGGGGGGAGGCTAGGGAAAAGTCAAGCATTCCAATTATGTCACTTGGGCAGGTGGTGAGCATGGTGGGGGGGGGGTTCTGTAATCTGTGGCACATCTGAGCACTGGACAAGAAAAGCAGTCACAATGGGGCTGGTAACATGGCTCAGCAGTAAACGTGCTAGCCACCAAGCCAGCTGACGGAGTTTGATCCCTTGAACGCGCGCACATGGTAAAAAAGACAGAACTGACTCCTCCAAGCTATCTTCTCATCCTCTCCATGTGCACACATGCATACATATATACACACATACATGCCATACATATATATATATACACATACACGCATACATAAACATACATACATATACACATACACATGCACACACATACATACACACATACATACACATTCATACACACATGCATACACATACACATACATACATATACATACACGCACATACATACATATACACATACACATGCACGTAATACATACATACACGCATGCACGCAATACATGAACACACATACACTTACATACATACACTTACACATACATATACATACATACACACTCATAAATACACATGCACACAAATTTTTTTTCAATACATAAAAGAGGGGCAGGGAAGAGTCTAGACTCCCTCCATCTAGGGCTGGGACAAGTCAGATGTCCCCAGATCAATCAAGAGACATCTATTCTCACCGGAAGAAGTGGACCTAGGACCTTAAAGCAAACAGTGGGGGGCATGGTGGCTCTTGCTTGCTGAGGTCCACAAGACTGAGGCCAGCCAAGGTTACATAGTGTACTCCAGGCCAATCTGGGCTACAATGAAACCCTATCTTAAAACACTAAGAACATGGGGCTGGAGAGATGACTCAGCGGTTAAGAGTACTGACTGCTCTTCCAAAGGTCCTGAGTTCAAATCCCATCCGTAATGAGATCTCAGTCCCTCTTCTGGAGTGTCTGAAAACAGCTACAGTGTACTTACATATAATAATAAATAAAATCTTAAAAAAAAAAACAAAAACCACTAAGGACAGATAATGGCCAACTGGCCCCACTGGAATAGAGATTAAAGGAATCTCTAAGGGAAGTAGGCAACATGGCAGTGAGGCAGCGGTGGGGCATCCTGTGACAGGCTCGCACGCGCACACACACACCTGTAACTTGCAAGGTCAGGCTCAGAGAGGAACTCCCGGAGTAGCATTCCATCTGTCATGTAGCGGAGAACAGTTCGCTCTGATGTGCAGTCCTCAAACCGGATGCTGTAGCCCACCTGGACACAGACAGCCAGGAGGTTGGAATGACCAATGCCCACACCTGAGGTGCGGGGCAATGTGAGTAACTTGAGAGAGGCTCCCCCTCACGAATCCCCAAAGACCTCACCTCATTCCCAAGCTTCACACCCATCTCCCGGGCCACTCGGGCTGCCACACTCATGGCCGCCACTCTCCGGGGCTGGGTGCAAGCAATCTTCATGCCCTTCTTTGTGTAACCCTAAAAGAGAGATAAAAGGGTCTCTGCCAGACATGCTATCGTGAGCCAGGCAAGGCAGGGAAAAGAGAACAGACAGAAGATGGAAGCCGGAGAAGGACAGACAAGATAGAAACCAAGGGCCCCAGGAAATGCTAAGTCAGTCCTGCAGACATTTGCTCTGCTAGACTTGAACTGACCAGGGACAGACTGGCTGATGCATACCCCGAAGCAATGGGAGACAAGAGGTCAAACAGTAGGAAAACAAGGCTTTTACTCTCAGTTTTCTGGCCCCTGCAGAGGGAAAGCGGGGCCGAGGTCATGCAGGATGGAAGCCCAAGAGGGTCAAATCTTTGATGCCCATCTCACTGCTCCCATGGGAGCCCAGTATGTGCTTAACTCACACCAGGTGTGGATGTGATGGCGGGAGAACAAAACGACAGAAAGAGTGTCCTCATCAGTCTCAACAGCCTTGTGACTTAGCGGAAAGGATGGGAAAGGACATCTTCACCTTCACACAAAGGGCGTCTGCCAGGACTGACTCAAGGGCGGGGCCCTAAGTGGCACGCTGTAATGACTGACCTCCTCAAAGAGGTACTGTGGGATCTGTGTGGTCTTCCCGGAGCCAGTCTCGCCTTCGATGATGAGGACCTGATGGTTGGCGATGGCCGTCAGGAGCTCCTCTCGGAAAGGGTACACAGGCAGGCTGCGGCGCACGGCCTGGATGGACTCCTTCTGCTGGGCCTGGGCCGATAGGGGCGGGCCTGACGGCTCCTGAGGATGGGGACAGAGATGGTGAGGTCCCCACCACCTTTTGAGGCCCTCCCGTCAGCAGCCCAGCCTCTTTCTTCCTCTCACCTCATCACCCTGGAGCTGAGCAGCACGGACGAACTCGATGGTCTCGTCCTCCTCCAGCACCAGCTGGTACTTGGCCTCCTGAGCAGCAGCATCCCGGGCCCCAAACTTCAGGGATGCAGCACCCAACTGGGCCTCCTCCCAGCGCCGCTGCTCCTCTCCCGGCGCACCCGATTCCTCCTCGACGATGTCCACAGCTCGAGCTGGCTATGGAGGGAGGGGAGCAGGGAAAGCTTAAGAGTGGCCAGGGTTGCCCAGGTCCTCCCCACCACTGCTTCTTCCAGCTATGAAAGGGAGAGGGGAGGGACCAGCCATCAGGCTGCCTCTCCCACGAGCAGGCAGAGTTCCCCTCACCTGTCCTCGGGTCTCCTTAGGCATGTGGTAGCGATTAGTGGCCTCCAGCTTCTCCTGCTCGCCGGCTGCCCGGTACTCCCGAGCCAGGTCCCGCACGCGTCGCTTGTACTTGAGCTCCCTACGCTCATGGCGGCTCAGCTCCACATCCCCAAACAGGACCTCCTCATCAGCCAGTTCCGCCTCCAGGTCCTCCAGCTTTTCCCGCTCGCGCTTCGCCAGGTACTCACGACGAGACTTCTTACGGAGCTCAGGGACCTGGGTCAGGAAGGGACAGTCAAACCCTCATCCTACCAGCACTGAAACACTGCTCCCTGCACACTCAGAGTGTGAGAAACTCCAAAGAGGCGGGCGTGGGGCCTTCTGGTGCGAGCTGTCTAGTCTCAGAGACACAATGACTTGATCCCACCAAGGCGAGAGGATTTGTAACTTTCTCCTTCTACAACCCAAGTCCGCTCTTTTCTGGTTCCTGTCAGGCAGGCCCCCTCCTCTAGAGCCTGACCACCCAGACACATCTCTGCACACTCCCTCTGTGACCCTTCCTGCTACGGACGACCAGACCAGCTGTCTTTGTCTTCAGACACTGCTTTTTGAACCCAGGGGTCTCACCATGGCTTTCCGGTCTTCCTCAGCCATCTTGAGGCGCTTCTGAGCCTCTTCATACGCCTAGAAGAAATCATATAGAGGGATGTGAGGTCAAAGATACCATTCCCATCAGGATGACTAATGTCGTCCTTCACTGCCCCTCCTCAGTGGAGCACCTCTGTGGCTCTCAACCAGGCAGGGAGGGCCTTAGCCAGAGAGCCTACAGGAACCCTAGTGACAACTCTTGGCTTCCCAGAGACAACTCTGCAGCCAAACCCAGATTTACCCGACTGACTCTCTTCAGCTCACCTTCTTATCTGACCGCTCCAGGACATTCCGGGTCCGGTCCTTGTCCCGTTGCCGAACCCGCTCTGCAAAAGCATCCCGTTCTTCCAAGTCCTGGAGACGCTCACGCTCCGTCCTTTCCCATTCATCCTCTGAGGCTGGCTTCTCCTCCGTGGGTGATTTACTCCCCCTGAACCCAGCAAACCCAGCCCAGTGCATCAAAGGGGGGGTACTGAGAAAGGCTAGCATCCCCACAGCCGACAGCCCGCTCCAATCCCCTCTCCTTCCTTCGACTCACCCTGTCTTCCTCTTCCCTGACTGGGAAACCTCTTCCTCCTCTTCCTCCTCGTCCTCCTGGTGCTTCTTCCTGAGGTGTTTCCGTCTCTTCCGCTTCTTCTGGAGGCTGCTTCCGTTACTACCCACTGCCTCCTCGCCACTCTCGCTGTCTTCCAACAACTTATAAGAACGGTTTTTCTCTAGCAGGGCTCGGGCTTCTCGCTCAGCTGCCCGAGCTGGCTTTTCCACCACAGCCTTCCGTGGCACCTGCCAGGCGATATGACAGCTCCTGACCTCTGTACCCTCATTTGCCTACGAAGGGGTTACTTTATCTTAAGCCTGTCTCCATCGTTCTCTTTTTTTTGGGGGAAGGGGCGTTTGAGAGAGTTTCTCTGTGTAGCCCTGGCTGTCCTGGAATTCACTCTGTAGACCAGGCTGGCCTCGAACTCAGAAATTCGCCTGCCTCTGCCTCCCGAGTGCTGGGATTAAAGGTGTGTGCCACCATGTCTGGGCTGTCTTTCTCTTCTACATGGTTTTGTTCTATGGTCATATCTCAACAGGGCTCTGCGGCTTCTGAACGTCCTTCCAAGAATCCACTGAGCAAATGATTACTGAAAACCATCCCATGGTGGAGGGAGAGAACCAGTATTCACAGGTTGTTCACTGACAGCCTCACATGGGCATATGCACAAAATAGAACTTCTTCCTAATTGTAGTGATTTACTTTTTTTTTTTTTTTTTTTTTTTAGGTTTATTTATTTATTATATGTAAGAACACTGTAGCTGTCTTCAGATGTCCCAGAAGAGGGCATCAGATCTCATTACGGTTGGTTGTGAGCCACCAAGTGGTTGCTGGGATTTGAACTCACGATCCTTCAGAAGAGCAGTCGACGCTCTTAACCACTGAGCCATCTCTCCAGCCCTTACTTTTATTTTTATGTGCACTGGTGTTCTGCCTGCAATGTGCGCTGTGTGTGAGGGTGTTGAATCTCATGGAACTGGAGTTACAGTTGTGAGTTCCCACGTGGGTGCTAGAAATTGAACCTGGGTCCTCTGGAGGAACAGCAAGTGATCTTAATCCCTGAGCCATCTCTCTTGCCCCACGATAGAATTTTTTTTTTTTAAAGTATCAGTTCTGAGCTTAAGTAGTTTACGTTCTAAAACCCATTTTCTTTTCAAGATTTATTTTTCATTTATTTATGTGTATAGGTATGGGGTACTTGGCAAAAGCCAGAAGCCCTCCGATCTCCTTGGAGCTGGAATTACAGGTGGTTGTGTGCTGAGAACGGAACTCAAGTCTTCCAGATGCGCAACAAGGGGTCTTAACTGCTGAGCCATCCCTCCCCAGCCTCGATCCTATTTCCTAAATGCTAATTCTCCTAGCTCTGTTCTCAGTGACTCTTTCCCAGGGCTGGGGATTGAACCCACGGCTTACTGTATGCTAGACAAACATTCTACCAACTGAGCTCCATCCTTAGGCCTGGAGAATGTGCTGTAACTAACAAAGGCTCTAGCTTAAAACTGTATGTAGATCCCCCTTCTCTTGAGTCTTCTCCGCAGACCTGTACACACCCAGCACCTAGCATGGTAGCT
The DNA here is from genome assembly GCF_900095145.1 of Mus pahari. NCBI lineage: Eukaryota > Metazoa > Chordata > Mammalia > Rodentia > Muridae > Mus > Mus pahari. The sequence continues at coordinate 3,816,840 of NC_034607.1, read as the reverse complement.
AGATAACAGGAAAAAATTAAAAGGTGGGCGGAACCAAGAATGAAAGGTCTCTCTGTCAGCCCAGGACCAGGGAGGCTCGCTGCAAGTTCTAAGCCAGCCTGTGTACTATACGGAAAGGTGCAGGCTGTCAAGGACAGCCAGCCACCCTGCGTCTCTCAACAAAGGATGAGCGTACGAGCCGAGTCGGCAGTGAGTGGCCTGCCCCGGCGGCACACACCTTGCTCCAGAGCTTCAGCGCGAAGTCCCGCGCCGGCCCCCCGAGGTCCAGGGTGTCGGTGTCCCGCAGGCGCTGCACGAACTCCTCGGCGGAGGCGCAGCGCTGCGCGGTGCCGATCAGGAACTGCGCGACGTGCCGCTCGCTCAGCCCCAGCACCGAGTGCAGCTCCTCCTGCACCCACCGCTCCAGCCCCGCCGGCGTCGCCATGGCGACGCGTCCTGCTCCGGGCGCGCAACCGCGGGACGGCCAGGACTGCGGCGGGGCCGGGAGAGACCTGCGGTGCTACGGCCTCGCCCCGGCTGCCGTAGAGACTCCAAGTCCACAGCCCGCGAAACCCGGAAAGAGTCGCGCTCTTCCGGCCAGGGCCCGACGGTGGCTGGGCGGGTTCAAATCGCGCAGCCTCTATCCTGACGCTTCCTAAAAGAAGCTTTAATGCACAGGCTCGTCCAAGCTCTCCGTCGCCCCCTAAATATCTGTGCGCGGGTGCAGTTCTCAATCATTGCAAGCTGTCAGTGTTGACTAGCTGGTTTCCACAGCTGGGATAAATAAAAGGAGTACAAATCAGGGTTAGGAAAGCAAGATATAGATAATAAGGGGCTGGAGAGACTGCTCAGCGAACTCGAGTTCGATTCGCTGCACCCACATTCCTCACCAACAACCACGTATATCTCCAGATCCAGGAGGATCTACCACCTCTGGTCTCTTCTGACACCTGCACTCATGTGCACGTGCTCATACACAAACAAACAAACACGTAATTTAAAATATTAAAAAATTTAAAAAACCCTAAAGGTACATAATAAAGACATTTAGGTGAGAGTTTGGGTATCATCAGGTTTTAATATTTATTTATTTATTTATTTATTTATTTATTTAATGTGCGTGTGGGTTTGCCTGAATGAATTTATCTGCACCGTGTGTGTGTGTGTGTGTGTGTGTGTGTGTGTGTGTGTGTGTGTGCAAAAGCCCTTTTAGGTCAGAGATACTGTGTCTCTCAGAAGTTGGAGTTACTGGTGGTTGTGACCTGCCTGATGGAAGTGCTGAGAACCAAACGAGTCTTCTGAGAGAGCAGCAAGTGGTGCTCTTAACCACTGAATCATCTCTCCAGCCCCTTTATTGTGTGTGTGTGTGTGTGTGTGTGTGTGTGTGTGTGTGTGTATGTATAAGCGTCTTACTTGCAAGTGCGTATACCATTCAAAATTTGGAGGAGGGCTTTGGATCTCCTGAAAATGTAATTACAGGGGTTTTTGAGACACCACGTGAGTGCTGGGAGTTAAATCTAAGTGCTTTTAATTGAGGAGCCAGCTTTCCAGGCACCATTAAAAAAACAAAACAAAACAAAACATGGGGACTCATGTAAAATTAGCTGGCCTTGTATGTACTACATAGCTTTGAACTCTTATTTACTTACTTACATCCCCAATGCTACCCCCTTCCTGGTCTCCCTGGATGAATTCCTCCCCCTATTCCCCTTTGCCTCTGAGAGGGCACCTCCCCGCCCCACTCCCCTTATTCTCCCCACCCTGGTGCAGCCTTGAACTCTTGATCCTGTTGTTCCTACTTCCTAAGTGTGGTGATTATAGACATATACCATCACACTTGACTGAAATGCATAATTTCTGTACAATCAAAAATAATGAGAGGCAGGCTGGAGAGATGGCTCAGCGGTTAAGAGCACCAACTGTTCTTCCGAAGGTCCTGAGTTCAAATCCCAGCAACCACATGGTGGCTCACAACCATCGGTAAGGAGATCTGATGCCCTCTTCTGGAGTGTCTGAAGACAGCTACAGTGTGCTTACATATAATAAATAAATAAATCTTAAAAAAAAATGAGACGCAATTTAAGTAGATTTTATTTCATACTGACGGGGGGTGGGGGGAGCAAGTAGGATGGATAAGGTCAAAACAAAACACTCCACATTTTAAAAAGCAGTCCAGGTGGATGTTGCTAACAGCTTGGCACATACCTACTGCTAATGGTTTGTTGTGAGCTAACCTGTCCCCATCACAGATGACACTGCAGGAGAAGATTCCAACAAACACTAACTCAGTTCTCTGAGCTTCAGAAAGTGGACAGGCATGGATTTCTCGGATCTCAGCACTGTGACCGAGCACCTGACCAGCGACAGAACTTGAGTTCTGGAATAATGCCTGGTTTTTGGTTCCTTCTCTGCTTCCTATAAAGCCTGCGGCTGGAGAGAAGATGGGAGGCAGCTATTTTAGGATCCACTGTCTGGTCAGATGCAAGCTCTCTGAATAAAGCGTAACTTGGATATTCTTGTCTCTGCTGTTGGCATTTCTATTGATGACAGACGGTATAAGTTATATCTGCTCAGGTCCAGGAACCTAAGTGGACAGGACAGTGCATGCTTGAAGTCGTTCCTGTTTGGGGAATTGAGGCCAAACAATCCCAACCAAGAGGTCCCAAGGGGGCCTGGAGAGATGACTCAGTGGTTAAGAGCACTGACTGCTCTTCCAGAGGTCCTGAGTTCAATTCTCAGAACCACATAGTGGCTCACAGCCATCTGTAATGGTGTCTGATGCTTGTCGGAAGAGAGTGACAGTGCACTCACATTCATAAAAAAATAAATAAATCTTTTAAAAAAGGGAGAGACTGAAAAAGAAAAAAAGAAGAGAGACTGAAAGGACATGTGGAGACTATTTTTCCTGTTGTTTTGGTATTGGCATGTTTTGCTATTGTTGATATATCAGTATGTATCATATATATGATATGATTTTTATATATTCATATATTTTATGTTTGTTGAGACAGGATTCTTCTGTGCAACCCTGGCTGTCCTGGAACTCACTCTAGAGACCAGGCTGATCTTAAACTCAGTGGTCTGCCTTTCTCTGTTTCCCCAATGCTAGGATTTAATGATTTGTTTTGTGAATGAATGTGTTGCTCACATGTCTGTGTACCATGTGTGCCTGGTGCCCAGGGAAGTAAAAACAATGCCTGGTTCCCTGGAACAGGAGTTAGAGGGTTGTGAACCACTGTGTGCACTGTGTGAGTGCTGGGAGTGGAATCTGGACCTCAGCAAGAACAAGTGCTCCTAACTAATGCACCATCTCCTCAGCACCCAGCCTGTCTTTTAAAAAAGAAAAAAAAAAAAAAAAAAAGCCAGATGTGGTGGTGTAAATTTTTAATTCCTGCACTTAGGAAACATAGGCAGAAAGATCTCTCTGTGAGTCCCAAGCCATCCTGTTCTACACAGTAAGTTGCAAGCTATCCAGGGCCACACATTAAGACATATTTTCAGCAATAAATAAATAAACAAGCAAATATATATTGGTGGTGGGGTGACAGAAAGCTGGAAGTAGGCAAAACGTAATTAGGGGAGGTGCTGGAGAGATGGCTCAGGGGTTAAGAGCACTGGTGTTCTAGAGGGGCCGAGTTTGATTCCCAGCATCCAGTGGGCAACTCAACCATCTGGACTCATGTCTCAGGGGATCTGATGCCATCTTCAAAGCCTCCAGGGACACCAGGAACACAGGCAGTACACAGACATTCATGAAGGTAAATTACTCATAAAATGAAAAATAATGGAGAATTTAAAAAGAAAGAGGCACCGGGCGTGGTGGCGCACGCCTTTAATCCCAGCACTCGGGAGGCAGAGGCAGGTGGATTTCTGAGTTCGAGGCCAGCCTGGTCTACGAAGTGAG
>NC_034607.1:3800117-3812942 GCF_900095145.1 Mus pahari | reverse complement strand
GAGGCCAGCCTGGTCTACGAAGTGAGTTCCAGGACAGTCAGGGCTATACAGAGAAACCCTGTCTCGAAAAACCAAAACCAAAAAAACAAAAAAAAAACAAAAAAAAAAAAAAAAAGAAAGAAAGAGGCGCTGAAGAGGCTCAGCGGTTAAGAGCATTGTCTGCTCTTCCATAGGTGCTGGGTTCAACCCCCAGCAACCTCATGGTGGCTCACAACCATCTGTGATGGGATCCTATGCCCTCTTCTAGGGTGTCTGAAGACAGCTACAGTGTGCTCATGTACATGAACTAAACAAAATCTTTTAAGAAAGAAACAAAGAAAGGCAGCAGCAAGAGTTGAAAAGAGCTCCATTTTATTATGGAAAGTTACAAAAAAACGATACAAATCAGGCAGCTGACAAAGGAGCGATAGGAAGCACCTCCTTAGCGCCCCCCACCTCCCCCACGCTGCAGTTCAATTCGATATGAACCACATGGAGGAACAGAATTAAATAACTTTCATGGGGTTCAGGGTTAAGATCCCCAGCCTTCCCTCTTGGGGGAAACCGAGGCACAGTAATACTGAGCAAAGTTGAAGAAGGCCACACACCTTCCCAAGTCACTCTCAATGAAACAAAGGGAAAGTGGAGGATCCCACGGGAGCTCCGTGGGTAGGCATGGCTTGTAAACCTGGGAATTTGCAGGTGGGAGTGGGATGGGGTGGGGAGTTGTAAACCAGGCTGTGATCAAGAGAGAAGGAAGCTGTAAACAAAGGGGTAGTGACCTAGAAAAAGGGGTGTTTGTGGATCCCCGGGAGTGGCTGGGAGTTAAGGAAGGCTGTGGGGCTGGAAGTACTCCATCTCAATTCCAGATCAATTCTGAGTTCCAACCCAGGACTTGATGCTCACTCTTAGGTCACCGAGGATGCTCCACCCACAAGGAACACCCTGAGTTAGGGGTAAATTTAGGCTACTGGCTCTGCCCCAGAAATGGGATGGGAAAAGCAAGTCGGAATATGCTCAACACCCTTCCCTGCCAGGCAGGCTCCTTGCCAGGTCTGTCGGCTCTGAATCATCCAGACTCCAGAATCTGCAGGTACGGGAAGGAAGGAAGGAAGGAGGTGTGTGCCCAAACTGGAAGATGGTCACCGCCGGCAGGACTCATCTGCAGGAAAAGAGGTGATCAAGGCAGAGAAGTGGAGAGAGCCTCCAGCCTCCCAGTGCATCCCAGAACTGAAAAGTGGTTCTATGAGAGAAGTCTTTGTAACGGGTTGGATGCGTGCCTGTCATCAGGAACAGTAGTCATCAGTTAACTGGATTCTGTGCTAGGCATCTTGTTTAATTTCACAATCATCTCAGCAAAGGTGAAGTAATTTAATACCTAGCTATATGGTCCTAGGTACTTGACAAAAGCCACTCAAGTCTTCCAACAACTTCAGGACAACTTACTATTATCACATTGTTTGTGATGCTGGGATTAAAGCAGGGGTCTCACTCTGTTATAGTCCAGGGTGCCCCGGAACTCACTGTGTAGACCAGGCCAATCTACCTCCGCCTGAGTGATAGGATGACACCATTCTCAGCTCAAGGCAGCAATCTTATCACACTGAGCTACGCACCCCAAGGCCCAGGACACAATGTTAACTCTGTTTTAAAGAATGATAAATGAGGGTTGGGGATGCCAATCAACAGTAGAGCACTTGCCTAGTATGCTCAAGGCCTTGGATCTGATTCTAGCGTGCAGGCATGCACACCCCACATAAGATAAATGGAAACCCGAGCTCTGATTGATTCAGGATCACACTTAAGTAACAGACAAGCTGGAATTCCGACTCCACGCCGTCTGACCCAACTCGGGTATTTTTAACCAGATTAAAGAGAGCTGGAGAACGAACGAACTCTGGCTTTGAAATCTGGAGACCTCAAGTGTATTTGGCTTTCAGGAATCAGCGAGTTTAAGCCAGGCTCCTTCAAAGTACTACCGCGCCACGGACACCAGGGGGCGCCCTCCGCCAACCACGCCGCAGCCGCTTACCCACGATTAGGGCCTTGGTGCGCAGTCCGCCCCGGAGCCCAGGATGCAGAAGCAACTCCTCCTCTTCCTCCTCCTCGTCATCGTCAGGCTGGGTTGCCAAGGGGGCAGTGGGGGTCTCAGGCTCCGGGCCTAGATCCTCCAGTACCGAGCTCTCGGAAGGGTATTGGTATGTGGTCTCCAGGGCTGTCTCACTAAAGGAGATCTTGAGCTGAGAGAAGTGAGGGGAGAGGAGAGAAGCTCGTTACTAGGGGACCCCAGGGAGGGCCGAGAGAGCAGAGGCAAGTGGAAAGGGGCTGGCCTTAGGCACCAGGCAGACCTTCCCTTCCATCCATTTGGGGCTTCGGCTATCCCTTCCACCTTGATTCTTCCTTCTAATGGCATCATCATTCAAAACAAAACTTAGGGGCTGGAAAGATGGCTCAGTGGTTAAGAGCACTCGCTGCTCCTGCAGAGGACCTGAGTTCAGTTTTTAGCACTCACAACCATCTGTAACTGTAGTTCTCAGCTCCTCACTGTCTATAACACCAGTTCCTCAGACACTCTCACACAGACATGCAGGCAAACCACCCATGCACATGAAATAATAAATAAATAATAAATAAAAAAGCTGACATTCAGATGGAGGGAGGTGACCATCTGAGGCTAGCCTGATCTACATAGAGACCCTATTTTTTTTTTTTTTCCCCCAAGACAGGGTTTCTCTGTATCGCCCTGGCTGTCCTGGAACACACTCTGTAGACCAGGCTGGCCTCGAACTCAGAAATCCGCCTGCCTCTGCCTCCCAAGTGCTGGGATTAGAGGTGTGGGCCACCATGCCTGGCGAGACCCTGTCTTTAAAAATAAGCACACACATACCACACAACCACACCAAAAAAAAAGAGATTTTGCCATGGCAAGGACTGGGAATCTGGGTAAGTTAGACAGAATTAGGGTCTCTTTCCTTCACTGCGGTGATGTAGAGATAGTAAACAAACAAACAAACAAACCTGAAGTGAGATGGGCACTCCAGACTCAGGAATGGATACGACAACAGAAAGGTTTGGATAAGCCAAGGGATGTTCAGCATACAGAAGAATCCCTGGAATATGGAACTGACAAGGATAGAGAGCTAAGTCCAGGCAAACACTGGTAGGAATGGAGAGCGGCCCACAGAGTACTCACAAAAACAGAGGTCAGAGAGATCCAGAAATCCCCCCCCCAAAACAGGCTGTCTCCAGCGTCCTTCCCCTCTGGGACACCGTGGGATTAACTCTGCAATCCCAGGGGTTTAGGAAGACAAACAGAAGGGGATTCCAGGTGATCTGTCCAGGGCATCTGTGACCCAGCATCCCAGAGCCTCCACGTGATCTACAGCATGGCTGCAAGGGGCTGAATGAGGGGGGGGGGGAAGAACTTGGTCCCTAAGGAAAGCAGGATACCCCAGACTGCATGTGTCACTCCTTGGGTCCAAATCCTGCAGTGGCTGCTTCCCCTCCTCCTCCTCCTCCTCCTCCTCCTCCTCCTCCTCCTCCAACTCTTCTTGCCCCCCCCCAATCTTTCTCTAAGACAGTGTTTCTCTTTGTGTAGCCCTAGCTTCCTGGATCTGGCTCAGTAGACCAGGCTGGCCTCTGCCTCACAAATGCGGCATGCACCACCACCAGCACCCGGAATTCTGCAATGGTTTATTTCACCTCGCTTTGAACAAAATCCAAAGCCTAACTAAACGCAACAAGGCTATTTGCTTCTGCCTCCAGGCCTCTGTGCTGACTGCTCCCTCTGCCTGGAAGGGACCTCCAGAGCATCCTGCTCTGTGTCCTGACCTTTTTACATGCACCCTTGTACCAATATTTCCATAATCACTCACCCACTTCTAACCCACAACAGAGACACAACCCCTCTCTTAATATCTCGGGGCAGTCTATAGTGAGACATCTTCACCCAAAATGCCAGTGTCCTCAAGTCCCTTATATAAGATGGTATGGTACTGCGTGCAACTTATACAGATCCTCCATGTACCTTCAAGATCATCATCATCATCATCATCATCATCATCATCATCATCATCATCGACTTGTTTTGCCTGTGCCTATATGCACCATGTACATGCAGTGCCTAAGAAGGCCAGCAGGGGGCATCAGATACCCTGAAACTGGGGTGGAGGATTCTGAGGAGGATGTAGGTGCTAGGAACTGAATCCAAGTTCCCTGCAGGAGCAAGTGCTCTTAATGGCTGTGCCATCTCTCTCTAGTTCTGTTCTGTTTTTTATTTCTGAAACTAGAGTTGACTAAGCAGCCCAGGCTGGCCTTGAACTTGGCATCCATAGATGGAATTTCAAGCCCAAGCCACCGGCCTGGAGGGCCTTGAATATTTTTGGCCTGTGCTTGGTTAAAATCAAGAATAACCCTTGGTGCAGAAGGCTGCGTTGTACCGACTATTCATATACACAGTTGTCACACATTATAAGATAAGGGTCTGTCTGGACACCAGCTAAGGTCCCAACAGGAAACCAAGCCTACAGAAAATGCCTATAGAAGCAAGGGGCGGCCACCAGACGGTTCAAACCTCAGTATCTGGAAAGACCCTTATTGGTTCGGCTGTTGACAGATTTAGCCAAATTTCTAGTTCATTCTCCTTTCTTCCTAAGCTTCTTTCTCCAGCCTCTGCAGTTTATCATCTGTTCTGTGAAGGAATTCATTTTACCCACTCCATATACTTTAGTGTCTACTTCTGTGTCCCCCCCTTTTGTTTCACCACCCCCTAGTTTCTGACTGGGCTTCTTAGGAATGCATAACCCGAATTAGGGGCGGGCAGAGAGGGAAGTGACTCACTAGATCCTCTCATCAGCTATATAAGGTCACCAGGGGGCCGGGGAAGGAGGGGCAGGTCTCCAGCCAGAGAGGATGCTGGGGAAAAGCACCAGCTACAGCACCCCACCCCCACCCCACCCCCCCAGGACTGGGGTGGTGTCTCTCATGATGGCAGGTTTGATAGAAGTATCCAGAAAAGGAACTACTTAGGAAAGGTGAAGGATGGTAGTAAGGGTTGGAATAGAGCCAGGGCAAGGCACAGTAATCCTTGCTGAGGCTATACAGACAGACAGCTGAGAGGTGCGGATGGAGACTAAGAGAGGGTGAGGAAGAGGTAAATGGTCAGGTCTAGGGAACTGTGCAGCCTCCTCCCCACCCCCACCCCAGTGTAGCTGCTTCCTGATTCTCTCACCACATCCTGAGTACAGTTCTTACGGGGCCTGGGCCCAGTGTTCCCACTCAGTGCCACCAGCCTTCCGGGCCCCCACCCCAGGCTTCCTGTTTGGAAGCTCTGCTTCCGCCCCTCCTACTGGATGACCAGGGTACGGTCACCAGCACAGGTCCTGCTCTGTACTAGGCTCCTTGGCTTCCCCCAGATGGTTCCTAGGTAGGAGCCACAAAGCCTTGTGCCTCCCTCTGCTCAGTCTCCAAAGTCACAGCCAGCCTCAGTAGGAAGTGACTTTTCTGAACACCTCACCCTAAGAGAATTTCCTGTCCTCTGTCCTTTCTAGCTGCCCGGCCCCGAGAAGAGAGAGCCAATAGTAGCCCAGACAGAGGCAGGGGAAGAAAAGTCACGTTCAAGAATAGGATAATGAAAACGGACACTTTGTACACGAATTAAAAACAACCAAAAGATGAACTGGGAGGAACCAAGTGACTCATGAGTGTAGCCTTGATCTTTGGTCCTCGTGGTGGCCTATTGACACTGAACACACACACAAACACATGAAAGAAGGGTGAGACAGGCTTGCCAGGCCCTGGGAAGATGTGTGTTGTGTGGAGGGCCTTCTGGTCTGAGGCGTCTGACTGTAGCACTGTCTCTCCCCAGAGATTTTTTTTCACTTAGGAAAGCTATTGGTACATATTAGGACGACATTGGGCCAGAGCCAAAGGGAATAGTTACCCTGTCCAGTGCTTCCTTGCATGTCTGCATTTCAGTGTAACCTCTGACCCTCGGCTGGCCTCAGCCCCACCCCACCCCGCCCCCAACTCCCACAGTGCCTGGACCAGTCCTAGCTCTCAGCTCAGTGCAAATGAACTTCTCTCTTTTTCTACCCCAGGGGAGGGAGAGGCCAGGGTAGCAGGAACAGAGGGGAAAAAAACCAAGGGTGAGACAATTCTGTGGGGGGGAGGGGAAGCCCAGGGAGGAAAGATGGGGGAAGGGACTGGGATATTTTGGAAGAGAAGGCTTTTCTTGTCCCCAAAGAGAAGGAAGCACTGTCTAACATTTGTCCAGTTGGGGGGAGGGGTAGGCAACCCTGAGGTCACCCACTTCAAATGGCCTCTTCTTTCGGGGAGTGAGAGCTGACTTGGGGTCTAAACTCCTTCCTTCAGCCAGCTCTGTCCCTGGAATGTCCTCCATTAGTTATGACCCCTCCTTCTTGGGGCTGAGACCTTCATTCCAACTTCCCTGAACTTCTCCTTCCACATTCCCTGCCCCCCCCCCAGGGTTATTTTCACACGCCTTCACAGGTCGTTATCTTTTCTCTCTGACCAGAAGGATTTAACTGGGTCAAAAGCCCAAAGGAAGAAAAGGAGAGGGGACTGAGAGAGTGAGGAAAGAAACAAGGCAGGACACACCCCGAAAACGACACACCCCAACACAGCAGTTGAGTGCAAAACAGAATCTTTGGGGTTCCAAAATGAATGGCAAAGGAAGGCTACCCAGAGGAAGGGTGTGTGCAGGGGGAGGAAGGGAGTCGGCAGGAATAAAAAGAATAGAAGACAAGAACACACGCATATAAAAAAGCCATCCAGTCAAAACTAGAAAGAGACTTCTACCCAGTCAGGCATGGCAGCTCTCTTACCTGTTTGTGATGTCTTTCAGGGGACCCCTTGACAAGGCAGCTGCGGCTGAGACGGAGGTAGCCCCCGAGCACCAAGATCTCCTCTGCAGTTGGGTACCGCTTCTTCCCAGATCCAGACCCTGCAGCATCAGCTGTGGCAGGGTTGACTGGAGGGGCTGGGCTGGCAGGGGGCGCACACCTCCGTGGGTTGACAGTGAAGGTGTGTCCACTGCGGCGGGGGGCCCCCACCCCCGGTCCTGGTTTCACCCCATAGAACAGGCGGCTCATGAGGGGATCCCCAGAGGATTGGGGGGCAGTTGGGGCCGAGGGTGGGGGAGATGGAGGGGCTGGTGTTGGGGGCCGGGGCTCAGCCGCTTCCTCTTCCTGCTGTCTAGAGCCTTCCGTCCCAGAGTGCTCTGGTGGGAGGGGGGAGGGCCCAGAGCAGAGGTTCTGCTGGGCTCTCAGAGGCCTGCTCTGAGCCTCCGCCTCCTCCTTCTCAGCCTCCTCTTCAGCCTCCACACCAGAAGGTCCTGGGTGCTTCTCTGAAGATGCTAGAGACTCTGGCTTCTGAGTTTGTGTATCTATGTCCCAGGGCGTCCGTTCTCGAGCCTTCCCAGAGTTTAGGGTCCATTTCCAGCCTTCAGTGGGCCTCTGCTCAGCAGTCTCCACTTCTCTCGAGGTGGTGTCTTGAACCTCCTTTGTCACTGGAGACTGCTCTGGGACAATCCCGGAACTCAATTTCTCTTCCTCTCTCCCACACCCCTCCAAGTAGTCTTTCCTCTCTTCGCTGGACTTCAGCCTCCGCTCTGTGGCCTCCAGCTGTATCAAGCTCTGTTTCTGGGGTTCTCTTGAGTCAAGATTCCATTTATGGGCCTCTGTCAGGCTGGCCCTCCCCAGGTCGCCAGACTCCCCAGGGCTCAGTCGGTTTTCCAATACCTCTTTTCTCTTGGGACTGTGATCTCCAGAACCCGCTAATCTCTGTCTTTCCTCTGGAGTTTCTCCAGGGCTCAGACTCCATTTCTGAGCCTCTGCTGGTCCGGAATTCAGGTCTCTGGCCTCTGCTGGGCTCTGCCTCCAGTCTCGAGTCTCCAAAGACCTCGAACTTGACTCTTGGGCTCCCCCTATCACCAGCCTCCTCTCTCTGGACTCCCTGGGACTTAGCCTCTCTTCTCTCGACTCTCTTCCCTTAGGGCTCTGATCTCTTAAAGTACCAGGACTTGATCTCCTTTCTAGAGCCTCCAGAGGTCCAGCCTTCCTATCACCAGGCACCTCGTTTCGCTGCTGCTGCTGCTGCTGTTGTTGCTGCTGCCGCTGTCGTTCCTGTTGGATGAATCGGTTCTGATGTACTGGTCCAATAGCCTCCAAAAGGACAGCAGATTCATCTGGGTCTGGAGGTCCAGCCTCTGCATTCCCAGGCACAGGGCTCCCCTCTCCAGGAGGCAGGCCCAACTTGGCTCTGCGTCGTTCCAGGATTCCCCGTTTCCAGGCTGGCATCTGGGACAAGCGATCCCGTTCTGCTTTCTCACGGCCACGAACCGCTGCCTCCTCCTGCCTCCGCCGGGCTAGCAACTGTAGTTTCCAATCTGGGATAGCGGTCATGGTCACTGGAAGTGAAGGAAAGAGAGTATTGGGGGACAGGAACAGGAAGGGTAAGCTTCAGAGGAGCCCGGAGACTGAGAATGGGGGTTGGGGGAGGAAGTGATGCGGGAAGGGACTAAGAAGGGCAGACGGGGACAGCGGAATTAAGAATGAAGATAGAGGAAGGCTGTGAGAGGAAGGACAGCAAAAGAGTCAGGAACTGAAAAAGTGAAGAGAAAAGCTGGGTGCCAAGTTGGGGGTGGGGATAACAGAGAGGAAGAGTCGAGATTCCGGGCAGAGGCAGAGCCGGATTGGGGTTTGTGGGCACCAGACCGTCCCTAAGATATGGGAAGCATGGAAAAGCAGGACAGAGAGGGGAGCCGGAGGAGCCGGGGCTGAGAAGTGAGCGGATTCAGTCAAGACTGCCTCCCCCAGTACCCAGGGGGAGATAAACGGGAAGAGCAACGAACCAGCCGGCGAAGGAGCGAGGAGGTCGGGCAGGAGGTGAGGACAGATGCAGAGGGCAGAGGTTCAGGGGAGACCGGGAGACCGGGAAACAGGCAAGGGCGCCGGCGCCTCTTCACACCGGGCCCCCGCAGCTCCCGGCTGCCTTCCCGGCTTCGCTCGGCCCCGCCCCTCAGTCCGGTCCCTACCCCACTGCCTATCCCGCCCCCGAGGCGGGTCAGGGGAAATACCCTCCTAGGGGACTTTTGGTACCCGAGCAAGTGTGCAGCCCGTACATTCCCAGAACCCTGGCGTCCACCCGCGTCCAGTCCCTACAACTCGCCGGCCTCCCCACCGGATTCGCTCCAGAACACGGGCGCGACGACCACCACATCACGCCTCTGCTGCCTTCCCCAACCAGAGACCCGGCTCTCAGGGGACCTTGACCCAAAGGGCCGTGCACCAGAGGGAACTGAAGGGACAGACAATCTATGCACAAAGGGGAGGCACTCCAGGGGAGATCTGGAGCCAGGAGGCACTTCTCTTAAAGTGGGAGCCCCATAGCCAACTTACACGCCTCGGGGTCCCTAGGAGGAGGTGCAGTGGAGTCAGGCGTCGGGAGAGAGGAAGAGGAGGAGAGAGGCGAAGGGAGATCCGGAGGGAGGAGGGAAACAGAGGAGGAGGAGGAGGGAAGAGGGAGCCTAAGAGGAGGGACGGAGACGCAGACAGGGGGCCAGGCGGGGGCGGCGACCGCTTTGTCTACGGACAATGGGGCGAGGGAAGGGGGCGCAGGGAGGAGCCCGGCAAAGGGCGGGGCTTCGCTGCCCTCCTTCCCGCGTGGGACTCTGGTGGGACTTCTCTCCTGCTGTGGCAATCCCCTAGCTCTCCGTTGTCTGTCTCCAGAGACCTTCACCCGCTTCCTTCCTTGCAGCCCCGGAGAAGCGGGGTGTCCAGACCCACTTCTCCAGCTGGCCGACTCGGGGCGGCGGCCCGTGACTCAGGCCCCCTGAGGGACATGGGGAGGAAGCAGCAGCTGCTTGGAGTCGGACCCGCCCTTCCCATCTCTCGCCGCTCCTCCCCACGCTTTTTCTTTCCCTAGCCAGTCTTTGTTACCGTGGCGGAGAAGGCGGCTACCAGGCCCTGGGGGTCTGAGGCAAAATGGTTTTGGGAGTTCGCTCTCCTCCCAGAGAGTTATTCTGTCTCCCGCGGGTTCCCTGATTTATACGCGGAGAAACTGTAATATTTGGAGGGAACAGGACTGGACGACTGAGAGATGGGGCGGGTCCATGGGGTGTGGCCCCAGCCCTGCGATCGTCCTAGAGTGCTCGGCTGTCGCCACAAAAACTAGGTCTCATCTTCCCACAATCGGTTCTGCGGCTTGAGAGTCATGGACAGACAACTGGATATCATATGTATAAAATTTTAATTTTTCTGCAGCGCATATCCTTTGGGAGAGCAGGGAGCCCTGAGTCAACCCGAGTTAAAATCGGGAGATGTTGCCTTAGGAGACCACACAGAGCTGTAGGGAATGACCTAAGGAGGTGGAGAAACTAAGGCAGGAGTGGGGAGAGAAAGCACAGCCGCGGTATAAAAGAGCCACTACTTATAAACTTTCAGATAGGCCCTGACATAGCTCCTTGAGGTGGAAACATGGAAGGGAATCCCTGAGGTGCAGAGCCAATAACAGTGCCAGGGGAGTGAGTGCTCCCCCCCCCCCCCCGTGAGCCGAGGTGCTCCCCTGTGTGAGCTGACCCTGTGTGTGTGGAGGTCATGCTCTTGCTCTAAGAGAAAAGGAGACTCATGAGTTTTGTAACCATTTTTGGTTGGTGAGAAGCGGATCTTGAAGACCAGTGGTGGAAACTCTCAATTTAGAATTCAGGATCAGGATTCCAGAACTGAGTGCTCAGGCAGGAGAGGGCACAGCTCCTTCAGAGCATGACTTCCAACCTCCTACGCGGTCTGAAGCAAAGGCGGGTCTGGATGCTAAGGGATCTGATTTTGAGTTGGAAAGGAAATACAGGGCTTAGAACTAGCTCCTCACTCTGCTTCCCCATCCTGGGGTCTGGAGAGAAGCTGGAGTTTTCTTTGGAGCTGAGAGCGAAGGTAGCGGAGATCTTGCTGGTCAAGCCCATGAGCCAAGCCCAGGTAGAGGGTAAAGAGAAGAGCCAGGAGAAGCCGATCAGTGCCCAAAGTGGGGACCACCCACAGCACAGTCAGCAGCTCCACACACACTGGGTGTCGAAGGTGGGCAAAGAGTCTCAGAGCCCGAGGGGACTTGAGAGACAGAGGCTCGCCCAGTCCCAGCACATGGTAATAAACCTGGAAGAGAGAACGTCACGGAACTCCAAGTCAAGCCCTCTTTCTCAGTTGCCTCTGTCCTCTTCCCAGAATCCACCCTCAAGCCCAGGAGACCTACGGTCAGGTCACTGTCCTTTAAGGCAAGCTGGAGGAAAACAGAGGCACTACAAAGCTGAGAAGTCAGAGGAGTCCAGGAGGGAGAGACTTGCAGACACAGGTCTCAGCTAAGGGTGTGGGATTCTCACCTGCTTGAGGCCCATCAGTTCAGCGTAGTCAAAGACCAGAAGGATGCTAAAGATGAGGAGCCAGGAGACAACGTGGAGCACAAAGCAGAGGAGAGGTACCCAGGTGGCCCATGGTTCAGCCCGAGCCTCCCACAACACTGGGCCTCTGGGTGTAGTCTCCCAGTACCGCATCACCAACTGCAGAAAGATGAGAGACTGGGCATACCAGTGGTCTCCCTTGCCCCACAATAACCTATGATGACTCTTTCTGACAGATATAAACAGTAAATATTTACTATGTGGAGGTTTCTGGGAGGGGTACCAAGGACATGAAGATGGCCCATCCCTATACAGGATTTTTTGGAGACTGGACGGGATGGGGGCTGGTGGATAATAATTACCAAACTAGCCTCTGCCATACATCCATGAGAATACCAACTGGAAGACAAGTGCTATTGTGAGGCCTAGGGAGGTTGAAGAATAAGAACTGGGGAGGAATTCAGAGCTGAAGCAATAAAACATGAACAATGTTGCAAGGGTGAGACTCTCTTAGTGTGCTGGGGAATGTCAAATATATACAGCTTTTCTGATAGGAGAAAATGCCCAGGAGGGATGGAGGTTGAGCTCTGCATGGTTCCACCAGTCTCCCTTGGTCAGGCCTCATACCTGCAAGGCCAGGGCAGTGCACGCCACATAGAGCGACCTCTGAAGGACACCAAAGTACCGGGATGTCCACGCCTTCACTGCCTCAGTCGCCATAAGGCTGTGCTGTACCACAAACAGTAGCAGCAGACACAGATCCCAAGCCAAGGAGGCAAGAATGCTCCGGTCCTGCAGGGCAGTCAACCACCCATGGCGGGCATCTGAGGGAGTTGGGGAGGAAAGGGACAAAAGGCCAGTTAAGATGGCTAGGACATTCCCCTACCCACACACATCCTTCCGAGTCCTATGCCATGCCCCTGATGCTTTCAAGGTCTTGTCAAGGCCATTCCCAGTTCACTCTCCTGTTCCTTCAATCTTCCATCTTTTCTAGGCCTCCTCCTGGGGAAGGTTCTTAGGTAGGGTCACCTTTAAAACCAAGGTGAGAGGGCTGGGGAGATGGCTCAGTCCATGTAGTGTTGTATAAGCCCGAGGACCTGAATTTGAGCCCAGCGTGGTGGTGTGTGCCAGTAATTTTAGTGCTGGGAAGGCAGGGACAGAAGAACCCCTAGAGGGGCTTGGTGGTTAACAACCCTTGCTGTGAGGCCCCAGCTTGCTTCTCAGCATCTACATGTCAGCTCACAGCTATCTATAACCCCAGTTCCAGGTGATCCATCGAACCTCGTTGGTATGCCTCAGGTCTCTGTAAAAAAAAAAAAAAAACTGTCCCAAGAGTATGTGGGAGATGGGGCTGGAGAGATGGCTCAGCAGTTAAGAGCACTGGCTAGAGCTGGGCGGTGGTGGCACACGCCTTTAATCCCAGCACTCGGGAGGCAGAG
>NC_034607.1:3783208-3799497 GCF_900095145.1 Mus pahari | reverse complement strand
AAAAAAAAAAAAAAAAGTGGCTGACTCCTGAGAAAAGACACTCAAGGTTGTGAGAAAAGACACTCAAGGTTGTCCTTCAGCAGTGTTTGCACACACAGGAGCACAAGCACACATTCCACATATATTCATTCACACACACACAAGCAAGCAAGGAGACTAGGGAAGTCGTCTTTGGTGTGGTTTTGTTTGTTTTTGTTTTTCTGAGACAGGGTCTCTCTACATACGTAGTCCTCACTCAATAGATCCGGCCTTGAAATCAGTAATGATAGACCTTCAATCAAGAGATCCACTTGCCTCTGCCCCTCCAATAGTAAGGGTTAAGTGTGAGCTACCACAGCTCGTCGTTGTCCGGGGTTTTCTAGCGTTTCCCCTTTTTACCTTTCCCCTTTCCCTGGCTCTCCTCACAAAATCCCACCCCCACCCCCGCCCGTACTCTTGTCAGTCTTCACTCGCAGCTTTCAGCATAGGACTAATCTTAGAGTTTCTGATTTAGCCTCTGCTCCCTTCCCAGCGGCGCCTCCCAGCTTTGGCGGTTTCTCTGTCATTTGTTTCCATGCCCCGCCCTCGCCACGCTGCTCCGGCTCCTCCTCTCCGTTTCAGCTCGCCCCGGATCCCTGCGGCTCACCCGGACCGCCAGACTCCGGGATCCCTCCAAGCAGCGGCCTCAGGGAGGTGAAGCGCACGAATTCCACTCCGGTGCCAAAGGCCAGGATGAAGGAGGCGAGGGCCGCAGGAACCAGCAGTAGCGCGGGGGCCATGACGAGCAGTGCAGAGCGGGCGGAGGAGGCGGGCTCAGGGTTCCCGCGACTGCTGACCCTGCCCAGGTCCCGCCCCTTTGAGGGATGCTGGCGGCAAGGCGGGGACCGGGAGCGGCGCGTCACTGCGCGGAGCTTGGAATCCCAGGCGTCGTCAGGGCAGCAGGTCTGCAGCTGCCCTTGTGGGTGGAATCTCAGCGCTGTCAGTGTTCTCGAAGAAAGTGAAGACAGAGTCTCCCTTGCGTGGAAACATAAAGAACATCCTGTTTTTAAAGAAAATCACTCCATATTCTCCAGCCTCAGTCCCTGGTGTGCTGGGGTTACAAACGGCACCACCCCGCCCAACATAGATTCTTTTTTTTAAAAGATTTATTTATTTATTATATGTAAGTACACTGTAGCTGTCTTCAGACACTCCAGAAGAGGGAGTCAGATCTTGTTAGGGATGGTTATGAGCCACCATGTGGTTGCTGGGATTTGAACTCCGGACCTTTGGAAGAGCAGTCGGGTGCTCTTATCCACGGAGCCATCTCACCAGCCCCCCAACATAGATTCTTGTATAGTGACCGTTTTAGAGCTGGGTGTGGTGTCTCCTGCCTATAATTCCAGAACTCTGAAGGGTGAGGCAGGAGGATTTGAAGTTAGCTTGTATAAGACCCCGAAAGGAGGAACTCCCTCTGGTCCGGAACTCTCTTGGGTCCCCAGAAAATTCTCGAAATACACCTTGCTGTAAATCACATGAGGTACTTTATTTACGAGGCCTCGGGCCGACTCGTATCTCACGCAGGAGACAGAGGAGTCGACCCAGTCCCTCAGAAGTAAGGGGTTCTTATAGGGTTAGGATTGGGGGGGGGGCAGGAGAGTTGGTGCAGCCACAAGTGATTGGCTCATTTGAACATACAATGCAACAAGATACAAGCAGTGCGCCAGCCGGAGTGGCAGAATTCCAGAGGCCGGGGGCCTAGTCTGGGGCACCTCTGGTCAGTGTGTGACCCTGAGTGAACCGGGGTGAGATGCCTCTTTGGCTGATAGTTTATGAGCTAACCTTGACAGCCCCAGCTGGCTCTGGCACTCCCTTATCTGTATGGCCTTGTTAGTCTTAGTGGCCGGGTGGGCTCCATCTTTACAGTGTTCGGCCTTGAGCCTTTGAATTTTCTTTTCAGTCTCAAACCTAGGAAGATGGGTGCCTGGCTGGGGCAACTGAGATAATTGCCTAGCTAGCTGTCAGGTGGAGGAACAGAAGACCTTCAGCTGCCCTAAGAGAACAAAGGCTCTTTACTAGCCACATTTTTAATGATCTAGGGAACAGGTTTTGGGGAAGTGTTAGAATTTAGGGCTCTACACTTGAACTGTATATGGAGACCGGTTCCGGGAAAGCCATTAAAAAAAAAAAAAAAAAAAAAAAAGAGACAAGGCCGTGAGATGGTGGCATGTGGATCTCCAAGTTCCAGGCCAGCCTGGCCTATATTATATAGTAAGTTCTAGGATAGCCAAGGCTACACAGAGAAACCCTGTCTCTAAAACCAAAGACCGAGTAATGAAAGGCTCAGTCACCATAGTTATCCAAGTACAGGGTCCTCAGAAGACAAGAGCTGATTCTCTCAGAATACAGATAGAGCAAAGTCAGGGAGGCTGAGATCCCAAGACATCTGGACCAAGTTCTCATGCATTGTATAGCACTTTTCCTCCCCACCCTGCTCTCTGCTTGGGAAATTTATAGAGTGGACTGCATCTGTGAATATGTTTTTGAAGAAGTTCTGCATACTGTTCTATCCACTTACATGTATTTTTCCTTTATGTGCATTGATGTTTTGCCTGCATGTATGTGAGAGTGTCAGATCTTGGAGTAACAGTGGTGAGCTGCCATGTGGGTGCTGGTATTTGAACCCAGGTCCTCTGGAAGAGCCCAGTGCCCTCAATCACTGAGCTCTCTCCAGCCCCCAATTATATTTTTATTATTTTTTAAATGGCAGAATCTAGCCAGGTGGTGGCACACGCCTTAATGGCAGAATCTTCATGTATCGCAAGATGGCTTCGAACTTGCTGTTATGTAGCTGAGAATAGTCTTGAGCGGATCCTCTTGTCTCTGCCTCCAAGTGCTGGGATTACAGCCTAGCACCACATCCTGGTGCCACTGATCTTCTAGAAGCTGTGAAGTTGTCCCAGAAGAGCTTATAGGTGGGAAAGCAATTGACTAAGCTTTGTGGTTTCTCTTTAATCTGTTTCCTCCTTAAGTCATAACGCAAGCCCTAGGGAGGCAAACGCCTAAGGCTCACTGTCCATCCAGCCCAGCCTACTAAGGGTTCCCCATGTCTCAGTGAGATTCCCTATCTCAAAGAAAAACAAAGTGGGCTGAGGAAGGACATACAAGGCTGACTTCTGGCCTCCACAGGCATCAAATCAACAAAGGTCTAGGACTACTGCTTAGTGGAGCCTTTGGGCAGCATTTCAGGAAGCCTTAGATTCAACCCCCAGCATCTCCCAGAAAGAAAATCTTTAAAGATCAAGCATATAACTGGGGTGTGAATGAGTTGTAAAGAGATTGCCTGTCATGAGCTGGGCCAACCACCAATAGTTTTCTAAGCTTATACACAATTCACTGTGGGAAAATATAAAGTAAGCAACTTTTTTTATTGAAGTAAAATTCATAAAGCAAAAAAAAAAAAACCCCTTTTATACAGTAGTACTTAATATTCTGCACTATGTACAATCACTTCCCCTTTCTGACTCCAAGTCTTTCAACTCCCCACAGTGGGATGCTAGACCCCTTGAACAGCTTCTGTGCACTCATGGTCTGGCAAGCATCAATTTGCTTTTATCTTTGTGAATTCACACCACACATTATAGATATATTATGCAGGTGGAATCAAACCTGTCCCTTGTGTCTCGCCCTTATGTTAGGATGTCTTTGACCAAACACCCTCAAATACTGTGTTTTCACTTCATGTCTGAACATTTCTTTCTGTGCAGACAGCATTTATATGTTCGTCCTTGCTGAACAAACATCTACAGCTTTTCTATATTTGGAAAGAGGTGAGGGGCTGGGAATGAGGTTTAGTGATAGAGGCTTTGCCTAGCATGCATAAAGGAATTGCCAGGTTCAAGCCCCAGCTCAACCAAAAAGATAATTATTAATTATCAAGTGCTTCTCATTTTTGAATCTTTTGCAGTATAGACTGGCCTCCAATTTGCTATGTAGCCAAACTGACCTTGGGGGCGGAAAAAAAAACAAAACAAAACCAAAAAAATCCACCAATAAAGTTGACCTTGAACTTCTGATCCCACTTGCCTTTACCCGGACTGGGATTACATACCAAATGCATGTTTAAAGTTTTCTTTGTTTACAGAACTTCCAAAAGGAGGAAGAACAGTATGGCTGGGTCATATGGTATCATATAGTAATCATACAGGGACAATGAGTACTGACTTACCTTAAAGATGACCAGAGAAAATGGCAAAAAACAAACCAAAAATAATGTTTTCCCTTCTCTTTCGAGACAGGGTTTACTCTGTGTAGCCCTGACTGCTCTAGAACTCGCTCTTTAGACCAGGCTGGCCTTGAACTCAGAGATCTGCCTGTGTTGCCTCCCAAGTACTGGGATTAAAGGCGTGCGCCACCATGCCCAGACTTTTACTCTGTAGCCCAGACTGAACTGGCACTTGTGACCTTCCTACTTCAGCCTCCTAAGAACTGGGGCTATAGGCAATGCCCACGCCTAGCTCTGCAGTTACTTTGAAGTAACTTTGCTACTGTTTACTGCAGAGGACAAGCCGAACACCAGCAGTATTCATGAGTTCTACTTTCTCCACATCCTGGAAAGTAGCCAACTTTAAAAAACAAACACAATTTACTCTAAATCAATAATAATAAATGAAGTGCAAGTTCAAATCCATCATGTCTCCACACAGAAACTTGCCACCAAGAAGGCAGAGCGAGCATTGACCTACTGGAGATGACCACAGCTAACTGCAAACACTGCAAAGCAGAGCAAGTGCAGCAAGACAAAAGCCCTTTCTAACCACACCCATGAGCTACCCTCATCTTCTCAACCAAGCACTCCTGGGAGCTACTTCATGTTGAGTAGAATCCTGGGAAGAAAAGGGGAAATACTGGCTCCGAACAGGGGGTAGAGTCAGGGTACTGAGCCTGGAACAGCTTCATCAGAGCACAGCTGGGTTGATGGCAGGTGCTCTGTATAGAGCTACACCCAGCTCCGGTGAGCCAACTAAAAAACTGGTTATCTTAGGAAAAAAGTTCCTTTTTTTTCCCCAAAATATTTTAGGCCTTATTTACATTCCCAAAACAGTTATAACAATACAATACACCTTAAGCCTTTGTGAAATCCTGAGGTTTGTTGTTTTGATTTGGTTTTTTGAGATGGGATCTCATTATGTACCTCTGGCTAACCCAGAACTCACAAAAATATGATTATTTCTGCCTCCCAAGTGCTAAGATTAAAGTTGTGAACCACCTTGCCCCGTCTTAATTGTGTATGTGTGTGTTCCTTTTTCCAAGTGTTTTCTAGGACTGTTTGCTGGTCTGAGAGGGTAAAGGTACATTATTTTTTTAGGTAGACGACATTTCCAAATTGGAGAGGACAAAGGCCTCTGGTGTGGCTTCCTGCTTCAGCACTCCAGTCAGGAGGAACTCAGGAGAGAGGAGGGGCAGCCCCAGGCGGGATGGAATAGCACAGCGTGGTAGGTCTTTAGTGCAAGTTATGACAACTCGGTGAAGCTGTGAAGAGACAGCAAAGATGTTTAGGAAGGAAGGAACCTTGAAACAGATGCAGGACCCATTAAGCTGTCTCAGAACTGAGCCCACAAACACATACACACTCTCACTCAAACGTTCAGCCTACCTTCCCCGGTCTTTGAAAAGGGTTTTATATAAGTAACCCAAGCTGGCCTGCAATTTACTACATAGTTAAAGACAATCTTGAGCTTCTGATCCTCATCTCCATTCCAGAGTGCTGGGATTACAGGTATGTATTACGTGTATTAGTTATCAAGCCCAGAGTTTTGTATATGCTAGGAAACAGGCTGCCAACCGAGCTCCATTCCCAGCCCCCATTGCAGCTTTTATCATAATCTGCATGAGACACTGAATATAGTGGGATAAGATAAAAATGATGCAAACAAGGGAACACAGAAAAATCCTGACTGAGGAATACTCTCAGGGACAGCTGGCCTCCTCCCTACTAAAAGTCAATTCCCACAAAGGCAGGGGGTGAACTGAGGTCGAGGGGCACTACACAATGGAGAATCAGAAAATATAATAATTACATGGAGCCAGGCAGTGGTGGCACACACCTTTAATCCCAGCACTTGGGAGGCAGAGGCAGGCGGATTTCTTAGTTGGAGACCAGCCTGGTCTACAGAGTGAGTTCCAGGACAGCCAGGGCTATACAGAGAAATCCTGTCTCAAAAAACCAATATATATATTCTAAATTATGATTGGGGGGGTCACCTTAAAATAAGGAACTGCATTAAAGGGTTGCCTGATTACAGAAAAAAAATTTTAAAAAGGAAGGAAGGAAGGAAGGAAGAAAAGAAAGAAAGAAAGAAAGAAAGAAAGAAAGAAAGAAAGAAAGAAAGAAAGAAAGAAAGAAAGAAAGAGTAACATAATTGAAACTATTAACTATGGGTGCAAAGCAAAGTGTATCTATTTTTGATCCAAGCTTGATTCCCAACATCTACATGGTAGCTCCCAACAATCTTGAACTCCAGTCTCAGGGGATCCAACACCCTCTACTCTCTTCTGCCCTCTACCAGCAGAAGGTGCACAAATAGTGCAGACATACGCTCAGGCAAAACATCCACACACATAAACTAAGTCTTTTTCTTTGTTTCCTTTTGTTTTGAGACATAGTCCTATGTAGCCCTGGCTGTCCTGGAACTTGCTATGTAGACCAGGATGGCCTCCAATTTAGAGAACTTCCTGCCCTTGCCTCCTGAGTGCTGGGATCATCACCATGGCCAGCTCAATAAATAAATCCTGCCCCTCTTCTCTGTGCGTAAAATAGATTAAAAAAAAAAAAATGTTAGGTGGGGGTGGGGGGTGGGTAAGAGTGACATGCAGTCCGGGTTGGTTTACATGAGTATATGTCTAGAACTTCTCCTCATGCTCCAAGTCCTATGTGCTAAACTGCCAATGCGTAGCACCACATCTGTCTACTTGAAAATGTTTAAATATTAAAAACAACACTGAGTCCCTTTGAGGCCAGCACCTCTTCCTTTCTTCCCTCATTCTTCCTCTTTCCCTCCATCACTCCTCCAACCCTTTCTCATTCCCACTGCCTATGCTTGCCATACCTTGTAGGAGTGGGGCATGCTGGGCAGGAAAGTGCCTCCACAGCAACTGATGATCTCTCCCATCTGAGAGGGGGGTGGCTGCACGCCAGGGGTCACATGAATCTCATAGCCCTAAAAGAGGAATGGTGTGGAGACAGACACCTGCAGTGACATGACAAAGGCCACTGGGAAACTCTAAGGGCTCCAGGGGATAGGACAGCAGCGTGGTGCAGAAGACAGACTCTCACCTCCAGCAGTCTTCGTTCCTGAGCCAGGCGCAGGGAATCCCGAAGGCTGAAGCTAAAATTCTTCTCTTGTTCAGGATCAGTCACTATGTAGTCATCAGGCGGCAAGAAGCAACCAGCCTTTCGGGACTAAGGAAGAACAGGCAGAACTGTTGTTTATCTGAAGTGAACTTTCTGTGTCTTGTTTGTCCTTCCCAGTGCTGAGGATTGACCTCAAGACTTCAAGCATGCTAGGCAAGTGCTCTAGCACTGAGTCATCCCAGCCCTGTTTCTTCTCAAAGCAGCCCACTGCTTTGCTAACCCAGTTCTCCATCTCCTCCCTCCCACTGCTTCCCCACTGCTAGGTGAGCAGTCCTTTCCAGCCATTCATCATCTCCTGGCTTCTTACCTGGTACAGCCAGTTCAGGGACAGGATGGGAATTCCCTTCCCCAGGGCACACAAGAACTTGACTGTCCTGCGGATACGATCAGTAACCAAGTGGGAGGCCTCATTTACTGAGCTGGCCAGACTGCCTCCCAGAGCCAGCACTGCACGCTCTCCACGAGAATCCACGACTCCTGTGAACAGTACCTGGGGGATGATGCAAAGATGGTCATAGCAACCCACACTAGCAGCACCCATCTCTCAATCCCCAGACCCTTGTTCTCTACCTTGGGGGCTACTATTTCTTGGTTAGGTTTAGTTCGCCGGCTTCGAGTTGGTTTTCCCTGGGTCACTTCTTCTGCACGGTCCCTCTTTCTCTTTCCTGGTGTTGGAATTGCTGTCTCCTGAGGCTGAAAAGCATCTCAGTGGGCATAAGTCCTGTAGCTCTTGCTCCTAGCTAGGGAGTCCCCCACCCACAGCTCTCCTCTTACCTCTTCCTTCACTTCTATTTCTGCAGGTTCTTCCTTGATGACTATGGTTTTCTGGGAGACTTGTCTTCGGGGACGTTTTTGACGGGGTGAATCTGTGGTAGTGAAATGCTTCTTTCAGATTTGAGAAGCCTTAGGCTGGGGCTTAGGAATGGGCCCTGAGCTCCCAGCTGCTTCATTATGCATCAGGGGCATGGCAGGCTCAAGAGTGGTTGTAACTGACTCACCTGCTTCTGATGCTCCTGAGCTGGCTGAAGATTGGGGCTCAGATTCAGAGGGGGCAGAGTAAGACTTATGACCAAGAGGGACTGTGCAGGAGCCCTGCCTCCCAGTAGCCCTTCGTTTCCTTTGGTGATTGGCTTGTGGAATGGGCTCCAGGGTAACAGGCTGGGCTATAGGGAGAGGAGGCTTGAGATCAGGGGTACTGGAAACTGGGGAAGCACTTAGGGGTGAAGACTGTAGTGTTAAGCTCTGACCTGTGACCTTAGGGGTGACAAGATGGTCTGTAGAGGTAGAAGGCTCAAAATCAGGGGCCACTGGCCCAACTGATTTAGAATCTTCAGTGGAGGGTTTATATGTCCTTCCCCGAGTGACCAGAGCTGTAGGCTTAGGGGTAGGCTGTTTTTTAGAAGTGAAAGGCTGGAGTTCAGGGGTTATGGGGACACTTGCTTCAGGAGTCCTGACAGAAGACCTACGTGTCCTACCCCGAGATGAGGGCTCATGGGTATCAGGCTGTTCTGTGGAGATGGATGGATGGAATTCGGGACCAGTTTGGTCAACTGGTTCCGGGGTCCTGATAGACTTACTTGACCTACTCCGAGAGGCCCGAGATATGAGGTTAGGGGTGACAGGCTGTTCTGCAGAGGTAAGAGGCTGCAGCTCAGGACCAGTGGGGACAACTGGTTCTGGGGTCTTGGTAGAAGACTTACTTGGTCTATTCCGAGTGGCCCTAGGTTTAGGGATAACAGGCTGTTCTATGGAGGTGAGAGGCTGAAGTTCAGGGCCAGTGGAGACAACTGATTCTGGGGTCCCAACAGAAGACTTACGTGGCCTGCCCCGAGTGACCCGAGAAGTGGGTTTAGGTATGGCAGGTTGTTCTATGGAGGTGGGAGGTGGGAGTTCAGGGCCAGTAGAAATAAGTGGTTCTGGGGTCTTGTTGGGAGATCTACTTGGTCTACCCTGAGTGGCCTGAGGTTTGAGGTCTGGGGTGACAGACTGTTCTGGGGAGGTGGGAGATTGGATTTCGGGACCTGTGAGAACTTGTTCAGGCATCTTAACAGAGGTATGTACCCTGCCCTCAGTGACCTGGGATGTAAGTGTTGGGATGACAGTCTGTTCTGTGGAGGTGGAAGGCTGGAATTCAGGGTCTGTAGGGACAACCAGTCCTGGGGTCCTGGTAGAGGACCTATTTGCCCTGCCCCGAGTGGTTCGAGATGTTGGTCTAGAGGCAGCAGGCTGGTTTGTGGGGCAGGTAGTATAAGGCTTAAGGGCAGCAGAGGAGTGTGGGGAGGGGGGCATCCTAGAGGAGCGCCGTGGCCTGACAGTAGGCTTTGTGTGAAGACTCTCAGGAAGAGGTATCTCAGAAGAAGAGGTCGGAAACAGAGGCTGAGGTGTAGACTGCTTTTGGCTCTGAGAGGTGAGGAGACTCTGAGTTGAAGCTTCAGGTACTGAAGAAAACAGGCAGTGGTCTGGGGGCTCTGGATCACCCTGAGAAGGAGGAGAAGCAATTGACAAAAGGTACCAGGAAAGAGGCGGACAAGGATCTATAACTTTTTTTAGTGTTTCTAGGAAGTCATAGCTCATGTGCCTTCAGTGTCCTCCACTGACTCTTCTACCTTAATTTCCAAGTGCTGGGACCAAAGGCCTAATTGCATGCTTGGTTTTATTCTATTTATGGTCACAGCACACTCACTGGCACCTTTCTTTCTGTGACCTCTCTTTAGGCTGGGAACTTCTTGGGGAAGGAAGCAATCTTTTGGACACCATAAGGGATCCCTAACCCTAATACTTCAGTGCAGTGATATGCACAGGTGGGTATGGCAACTAAGACATGGCTGGGGCAAAGAGGGATGAAACACAAAGAGACCTCTGGGTCAATATAGGGAACTATGGGTGCCAGGACACAGGAATGGAAACCAACTAATGAACGAAGAACAAGAAAACTGAGAACATGGGATCACGGAGACAGATCAGTAGGCAAGGCAAGCACCAAGATCTGAGTTTAATCTCCAGAACCCATGTAAAAAGGCCATGTTTCGAATCCTAGTCCTAGAGAGGTAGAGACAGAAGGAGTCCTGAAGCTTGTTGGCAAGAATCTCAGTCTACTTCAGCATATTCTAAGCCACTGTAAGATCGTGACTACCACCCTTCTAAAAAGCTGGGTAGTCCCTGAAGAACAACACACAAGACTATCACTTGGCTTCCTCATGCACCGTCCCCAAACACACACCCTCACAAACATGCACAAATGTACATGCAGTGAGAAAAAGGGAAATACAGACAAAGAAAGATTAAAGTAAGGCTAGGCAAAGGGCTGTAGAGACATGATAAGAAAGCAGCTCACCCTGGAAGCCTTTCCAGCAGGTGTCATCTGGCAACTCAAGCGGCCTAGTCAGGGAATAAAACAAGACTGGCTGAGTGTTGTGCAGCCTGCAGCTCGGACACTAACTGCCATGAGGACTACATACCCCTTGGCTCCCCTGCCTCACACTTACCTCTCTGCTGCCTCCCAGGGCTCAAAGGGTCTCCCTTTCCTCCATCTGCCTGGCTCCCAGAGATTATTGGGGCTGATGTAAGTCCCTCAAAGTCCTTCACCCCAACTCCAGGCTTTAGTGTCAGACTAGCAATTTGACCTTTCTGATCATGGCTCTCTTCCTCTGTCACCCCTCTATCTGGGGTCACTTCTAAATCAGCTGGCTCCCCTTCTCTCTCTGGTTCTGGTTTCTCTACTTTTTTCTCTCTCTTCTGTGAACTGTTGGACATCTCTATTTCTGCCTCCAAACTCTCCCTATTCCCTTCAGGATCCTTGTCAGCCTCTTTTCTCTGAATGTCTCTAGCTAACACCTTCTTTGGCTCTCTGTCCTCTGTCCCCTGAGTTAGTTCTTCCCCTATCACATCTCTCTCACTGTTTTCTGTTCTTCCCCTGATTTCCCTCTCCAATGGCTCTCTCTCAGGGGTCATCCTGTCGGCCATTTCCTTTGGTATACCCATGGCTTTCTCCATAGTCTGTATCTCTCTGCCTTCAATTCTCAACAGCTCTGTGTGAACTGGGCTGGTATGAACCAGATATTGGTATCCTGGTGGTTCCCTAGGCAGAGATGGTCGAGATCCATGAGCTTCATGGTTATCAATGAGCTGGGGCTCAGAAGTCTCTGTCTGTTCTCTTAGACAGAACGGTTGTGTAGCCAAGACTTCCCAAGGCACATCCAAGGTATCTGCACCTAAACAGGATGAGAGAAAGGAGGTAAGTACACAGGTAAAAAAAGGCACTAAGGCTGAGAACTAAGGCAGATTCACAAACAGCTACATGGGTTACAAAAGGGAAGCTGGGAGTAGGGTGGTGGTTCTAACACTGAATGCTATTCAGAAGATTATAACCTCACACAGGTTTCCTCAGGAACCTCATTTGAAAAACAAGAACTGGGGATGTGGTTTAGGAAAACACTCATTTTAGGAGAATACTCATTTGGCATGCATAAAGCCCTGGTTCAACCTCCAGGGAGAAAGTAGAGTGGAAAAATTTTTGAATTTTTGGGCCAACCCCAAATCTCTTGAACTAGAATCAGAGTAATCTAGGCAATCTAGTTTTTATTTGTTATTTTATTTTTTAAGATGTATTCTAAAATTTTTTATTGACATGTATATGTGTATATCATGTGTGTGGGGGGGGTACCCAGAGAGTGATGAAATCTCCAGGAGTGGTGTTACAGACGGTTGCCAGCTGCCTGACATGGGTGCTGGACTCTGGTCCTCTAAGAATGATTGCCACTCTTAACCATTGAGCCAAGCCCATTTTGTTGGATTTTGTTGTTGTTGTTTGAGAAAAGGTCTCATTTAGTCAAGGTCTCAAACTTTCTATGTAGTCCAGGATGGCCCTGGGCTCCTGCCTCTGCCTCCCAAGTTCTGCGATTACAAGTGTGTCACCATGTCTGGTATATGTTCTTTTCCTAATGAAATGGAGAACATCAGTAAAACAACAAAAGAATATGAAAGGTGGGTCTGGGGATACAGCTCAGTGGTTAGAGAGCTCATCTAGCAATCATATGAAGTCCTGGTCCAACCCTAGCTGGATGGCACACATCTGTAATCCCAGCCCTTGGAGAACCGGCAGTTCAAAGACATCCTCAGCTACATGAACTCTTTGTCAACAAACAAACAAGAATATGAAGGGCTGAAGAGAGAGCACTGGTTGCTCTAGTACTTCTGAGAACCCACATGGCAGCATACAATTCCAGTTCCAGGGGATAAGACCTCTTCTGACCACCGTGGGCACCAGGCATGCACATGGTGAACATATATAAATACACGCAAAACACTCATACATGTAACATAGGTAAATCTAACAGACAGTATATGAAAGGATGCAGAGGAAGAAAACAAGAAAGCAAGCAAAGTTGGGAGTTCAGAGAGACTTCCTTGTACCTGGAGTCGTAAGGCTAGGATGGGAAGGTCCTGGCTTTTGTGGAAGAGTACATGGGAAGAGTTGGGTAGGCTCATCTTCCAAACTCTGGACAGCTGCTGAAGAAAAGGTGGGTAGAACACAGCTGGTCCCAGAATGCCAGGGTCCCGTACCCTACTTGGCCACATCACCTTTCAAGGACCATCAGTCTAATCACCCAGCTCTTCCTGGTACTCACATCCAAACCATACAATGTTCTCACCTTCTGGGTGCTGGCTCTCCCCTTCCACAAAGCACTGGGTAGCTGGAAGGCACAGATCTTCAGGTTCTGGTGGGAAGAGATGTGAGACAGATGAAAAATCAACTCTCATCCTAAAGACCTCTACAGTTCTCCCTAACCCTTATAGCCAATTTATTTTAAGGGCCAAAGGCAGAGCAGAGGGCAACACTTACCATCGCAGTATTCTTTGGCACTCTTGGTTCCACCCACACGTGCTTCTCTCTCCCTTCCTGTGGGGGTTTGGGCTCCCTCTCTCTGTGGCAGGGTGGGATTCCCTGAAGTATCTGTGTATATCACCACTTGTTCCACTGGTGCTGCAGGTGACCCGCTTTGGGCCCCTACCTCAAGAGTACTTTCCTGCTCAGAAACAGCTGCAGCACACTCTGTCCCAGCATCTTCTGTCCCAGCATCTTCTGCTACTGGCTGCTGGCTTGGTCTTCCGGCTGCCTCTGGTGAGGATGAGCCTTCCTGTACAGCTGTTTCCCAGGCTTCCTCAGGAGGCTGGGCTCCCTCTAGAGGCACCTGGTGCTTCTCCCCCAGGATAACAGATGGCCCTGGGACTTCCTCCTCCACTTGTGCTCTGGTCTTGTCTACCACAGCAGAGGAGGCCTGATTTACCACTAGATGGCTGCCAGGGGAGCTCATATCCATGTCCTCATCTACATCATTAGGCCTACGGGGAGACTGGCTCTCTGGCTGTGTGACAGTAAGAGCCTCATCTACATCCATGGGGCTGTCAGGGACAATCTCTTTCTTTCCCCCTGAGGATTCCTCCTCCACATCTGTGTCACTGTCTCTCCCAGAGGCACTCTGGCTTTGTTCTACAAGGATCTGTGGTTGGGACTTGACCTCTTCTGTGCCTGGGTCTCTACTCCACAAAGCAACTCCTCTCTCTTTCAGATGGGCCAAGGTGAGTGCTGCTGAGACCTCCTCCTCCTCCTCGTCTGTATCACTGTTGATCACCATGGGTGTGTGGTTTCTCTCTAGAGAGACATCCAGTGCAGTCTTGTCATCCTCCATATCTGTGTCACTACCAGCTGGGATGTCCTGCAGATGTGCCACACCAGGTTCTCCAGGATCCCCTATACCGACTGCAAGCAGCACTTGGTTTTTCTTCACAGGGACTACAGGTGGGGTCACAGGGATCCTCTCTTCTTCCACATCTGTATCACTGTCCGCAAAACCAGGTTTATGTTCTTCATCCACTTCTGTGTCACTGTCCTCCCCAAGAGTGGGGCTCCTCTCCGGAACTGACCCATCTGAGATACCTGCACTGTCTGCCTCCTTCTTGATTTTTGTGTCCTTCAACTTGTGCTCAGTAGGCTGAGCCTGTATGCCAGCTGTCATTCCGTTAGCTTCAGGCTGCTCAGCCTCCCCTGCAGCACCATTGCTGTCAGCTAAAGAGGACTCCTCTACTCCTGGTGGCTGACCTTGTTCTTCATCGGTGTCACTGCCCAACCCAAAGGGTGAAGATGGCCCGGGGATACTTGGGGCCAGAGAAGAGACCTCTTCATCACTGCAAAGAAAAAGAATCCATAGAATGTATGTCCTGGGTAGAGACGCCCCATTCAGCTACGAAGATCTTGAAAGCAGGCACTGCTGATAGCTGTCTTCTCATCTCCACTGAGTCTATCAGAAGTGCTCGAGCTAGAGAGATGGCTCAGCGGTTAAGAACACTGACTGTTCTGAGTTCGAGGCCAGCTTGGTCTACAAAGTGAGTTCCAGGACAGCCAGGGATATACAGAGAAACCCTATCTTTTTTTTTTTTTTTTTTTTTTTGTGTGTCTCAGAACATTTTACTGGCAACACTGTATCAGACAGACATTCCTGGGAATGGTGGCTTCTCTTCCTATCCCCAAAGAAGCATAACAGGGAACAGACACAGAACAGAGGGAAAGGTTTGGCCGTGTGATCAGTACAGCCTTGTCGGGGGTGGGGGTGGGGTGAATGCCTGCGCCAGGTGAGAGGGGCAAGGTGCCCAACCTCGGTTGTGTTCCCCAGGGGTTGGGCTGTTATGCAGTAGGTATTTACGAGAAACCCTATCTTGAAGAAAACAAAACAAAACAAAGCAAAACAACAACAACAACAAAAAACAAAAAACAAAAAAGAACACTGACTGTTTTTCTGAAGGTCCTGAGTTCAAATCCCAAAAACCACATGGTGGCTCACAACCATCCTTAATGAGATCTGACGCCCTCTTCTGGTGTGTCTAGAAATAGCTACAGTGTACTCATATAAATACAATAAATACATCTTTAAAAAGAAGAGGAAGTAGAAATAGTAGTAGTAGTGCTCAACATGGTTTAATTCAGCTGAGGAAATGATTATTTGAAGGCTCGTAGCATCACCTTTCAAGATAATCATCTGGCAGGCAGTGGTAGCCCACCCCTTTAATCCCAGCATTGGAAGGCAGAGGCAGGCAGATTTCTGAGTTCGAGGCCAGCCTGGTCTACAGAGTGAGTTCCAGAACAGCCAGGGATACACAGAGAAACCCTGTCTCAAAAAAGCAAAAAGAAAAAGAAAAAGATTCAGGTATCTGATACTTTGGTACCCACCTTTCTGGAACTACTGTTGCAGAAGGGGATGCTGTATTCCTTGATCCATTCGCCACACACCTTCCAGAAGGAAAATCTGGCAAGAACAGGAAAGAAAAAATTGAGTTTACATCCATCATCCCTGCCTCTTCATACCTATACCAAAGGCACAAACTTACCCCCTTCTTCCTCTGAATCCTCAGCCAACAAAACTCTGGAATTTTGGGATCCTCTCCGTATTCTGGGGGTTTTCTCTATAGTTAGAAGACTCCGAGGGACCAAGGGTGGTGGGACATCCAGGCGATAGTATTGGCAGGGAAAATCTGCAAACAGAATTAATTCCTGGTCCCTCAGACGATGGCTCACTCCAGGAGGTAGGATCCTAGGAGGCTTTACAATTTGAGTGCCATTGAGGCTCCCACAATCCTGGAGGACAGGGGCTTTGTTCCAAGCTGAGATTTCAATTACTGCATGCTGTTTGGAGATGGATGGAAAAGGCAGGGCCACAGAGCAGTCAGGGCTTCGACCTACTACATTCTTGCCAAGGTAGAGTGGGAAATCTGAGGATCAGAGAAAAAATACGAGAGTAAGGCCAGAGTCCTGCCCTGAAGATGCTCTGGTCAGATACCCTACTAACTCAGAGCTCTTACAGGCGTTAAAAAACGACCAACAACATAACTGAGGGCATGCCAGCACAGAAGATTTTTTTTTTTT
>NC_034607.1:3754328-3780788 GCF_900095145.1 Mus pahari | reverse complement strand
GGTAAATGAGGTAAACCTAGATAAATGTGTGATATCTCTCTCTCTCTCTCTCTCTCTCTCTCTCTCTCTCTCTCTCTCTCTCTTCTGAGACAGGGCTTCTCTATGTAGCCCTGGCTGTACTGGAACTCACTTTGTAGACCAGGCTGGCCTCAAACTCAGAGATCCCCTTGCCTCTGCTTTCCCAAGTGGTGGAATTAAAGATGTGAACAACCATGAGATGATGATTTCCTATCAGTTATTCTAAAGCATTTACAATATTCAGGGATGGGAGAGTATGCCAAAGATAGAATGTTTGGTTAGGGAGGCAGAGGCAGGCGGATTTCTGAGTACGAGCCACCTGGTCTACAAAGTGAGTTCCAGGACAGCCAGGACTATACAGAGAAACCCTGTCTCGAACCCCCCCCCCACACACACACAAAAAGAATGTTTGGCTAGCCTATGTGAGGCCATGTGTTCAATTCTTAGTACTACCAATAAGGAAAAAAAAAATCTATTTGATAAAAACATGTTGGCATATATCTGTAATCCCTGCATCTGAGATGATGAAGCAGAAAAAAATAAGAACTGGAGACCTTACCAGGCATGGTGATGTACAGCTTTGATTATAGCAATGGGAAGGCAGAGGTAGGCAGTTCTCTATTTGGTCTACATAGAAAGTTCCAGGCTAGCCAGAAGTACAATTAGATCATGGATTTAAGAAAGGGGGTGGGGAGGTGGGGGGGTGCTGGAAAGATGGCTTAGTAGTTAAGAACACTGACTGCTCTTCTACAGGTCATGAATTCAATTCCCAGCAACCACATGGTGGCTCACAACCATCTGCAATGGGATCTGATGCCCTCTTCTGGTGTGTCTGAAGAGAGCAATGGTGTATGCATATACATAAAATAATCTCTTTTTTAAAAATGTAGATACCAGCTTTGGCTACAGAGAGACCTTGCCATCCAAAACCGAACAAATAATATATACTTCTGGCCATGACACAAAGTAAACCATTATATAAAAAGGGATACTTTATGGGATTTGATTGTTTGTTTTTAGATACTACAGTCTGAATCTAGAGCCTCCCACACCAAAACAAATGCTCTACAACCAAACTATATCCTCAGCCCACATATGGGTACTTTGTTTAAAGCACAAAAAAAAACATGGTAAGCTCAGGAGGTGTATATCCATAGTTCCAGCTATGGGGGCAGCTGAAGCAATGTAATTGCTTGAGTCCAAGACTTTCAAGTTAGCATGGACAACCCAGTAAGACCCCTTTAAAAAAACAAAAACAAGGGCTGGTGAGATGGCTCAGTGGGTAAGAGCACCCGACTGCTCTTCCAAAGGTCCAGAGTTCAAATCCCAGCAACCACATGGTGGCTCACAACCATCCTTAACAAGATCTGAATCCCTCTTCTGGAGTGTCTGAAGACAGTTACAGCGTACTTACATATAATAAATAAATAAATCTTTAAAAAGCAAAAAACAAAAAAACAAAAACAAAAAAAACAAAAGAACAAGGTGGCTCAGCAGTTAAAAGCACTGCATCCTCTTCTAGAATACCTAGGTTCAGTTCTCAGAACCCACACCAGCTCACGACAGTTCATAATTCAAATTCCAGGGTATCTGGCACCCTCCTTGGAGCCACGCACTCACCTGTATGAGGGTATGGTTTTTGAGAAACAATGGTATGTGAAATATACTGTTTCTGGGCCTGGAAAGATGGCTCATCGGTTAGAAGCACTGATTACTCTTCCAGAGGTTTTGAGTTCAATTCCTAGCAACTACATGGTTAACAGACATGTGTAATGGGATCTGATGGGACAAATATTATACACACACACACACACACACAGGAAAACTAGTGAGGATCAAACTTAGGGTCTTGTACAAGTTCTAGTTTTTAAAATCCCATCTACCACTCCCTAAATTGATTTCATCATCCACTATTGAGTATTGTGTTGTATCAGGCATAATAGCCAAACGAGACAGGGAAGTAATACCTCCAAAGATGCATTTGCTCAGAATAACACGGCATGTAAATAGAAATGAGTCGCAAAGCCCCTAGTTTATATACACTCTCATCAGCACACCTCAGCTTCAAGTGCAAAGAACCAGAGAAGCTAACATATAAAGAGGCGTTTATACGTTAAACAGTTTTAACACATTAGGTTGACTGACTCATTTATTCTTGAGAAGAACCCTGTAAGGGTATGGCTGTTCTTCATTCTTTTCTTTTCTTTTTTTCAGATGAGAAATGGCAACATAGATGGGTTAAGGAACGTTTCTACATCACTCCTAGAGTTTTCTCCTGGCTGCAAAGTTCACAGAATTAAAGTTGCTCCTTGGCAAGACCCTTTCCGTCTTTGACATCTCTCTCCAGAGCCGTACCGGTGGAACTGTATCTACATCCCCACCTCCCCTACTCGGGGTCCGTCTTATTCACTCTGCAGGAATTACGCACACAGGGCACTGTCAGTATTTGGGCATGCATCCTCCAAATGAACCCTACTCTCATGGTAACTACATAGCGGGACTTACTAACAGACAAACTAGAGACAGAAATTCAAAACTGCATGGGTGGATTTTACCTAGAAAGATGTCACACGCGGGGAAAACGCTGACAGCAAAAGTAGTGTGCCCCAAGAAGTAAACTCCGTCCTGCCAACCCAGCAGACGCCTACGACCCTTTGCTCCAAGTGAAGGGCAACCATCTTTGGTACCCACGCTGGAGTTTGTTCCCTCGTGGCCTAAGGTTTCCGCGTCACCAAACCTACACCCGGGCCAGGGCGCCAGGCATGGATTAGCATTTTTAAAAAAAAGCCCTAAAACCGCAACCCAAATTACCTCCGCCCAGTGACACCTAAGGCACGCCCCTCCCGCCCTCAGGAGGAATCAAAGATGGTATCCCGGGCGGGCGCGGGCGGCCGAACTCACCGACTGAATCCGCGCGCGCGCCACCAGTAACGGCCGCTACCAGGTGGCGGGAGTGAGAATCCCGGAAGAGAGTCGGTTGGCTGATTGGCTCCTGGAACTGTCCGTTACCGCTGGAAGCGCGCCGATTGACCCGAAGCCCAAGTCGGAAGCCCCGCCCCCGCCTCGCCCCCTCACAGCTCAAAAGTGCGGCTACCGGCGGGAAACAGGCTGAGGAAAACGCTGACAATCAGAGGGTGTGGCCTGAGAATCCCGCGCCGTGATTGGGTAGCGCCCTGGGCCAACCCTCCGTCCCTACGTCACCCACAGAATACTTCCCGCGCAGATTTCCAAACGCCTACCAGAGAGTCTGGCGCCAGTTGCCGGCGGCGGCTAGAAGGGCTGTATCATAGAAGTCATTCCAAGGCC
This sequence comes from Mus pahari, assembly GCF_900095145.1. Classification (NCBI taxonomy): domain Eukaryota; kingdom Metazoa; phylum Chordata; class Mammalia; order Rodentia; family Muridae; genus Mus; species Mus pahari. The sequence goes on along the minus strand of NC_034607.1, from coordinate 3,777,464 downwards.
AGAGCGCCCTTCTCGGTCATCCCAGAAATGGCGCCAGCTGACTCACGAGAAATGAGGGGTTGCAGGCAGCAGTCGTGGCTGGAGGCTGCAGATTGGAAAACAGCCCGTAGGCGTGGCACTTTAGAACTCCCCATTGCAGAGGGATTTTATCTCCGTTTGATTTGGACTGCTTACTTGCTTTTCTCCCACATATATGTATGTACGTATGAATGTATAAAATGACGGACATTTTGAGGTCATCTTCCTAAATGGAAGATCCTAAATACAGCAAGATGTTTTGCTAAAACCTCAAAGTCTGTCGTCGTCTTTCAAGGGAGGAGAAAAGTATAATAAAATCATTTATTTCATTATAATAAGACATGGAAGCGTTCCAGGAAAGTGGCTTGTATAGTTCTTTCCCGTTCGTTTTCTCAATATGTCCACAATAAGTCGCCAGACGTTTGAAGTTTTAAGTTGGATGACTTACCCAGGTCCCTATAGTAAATGGGATAAATTCAAGTAGCACGAAATAATCAATAATCGCTTTCACTGTTAGCATGACCAAAATTGAAATATTTTTAATGGAGAAAGGAGTATTTATGTAATTTAGATGTTCTTTTATTTAAAAGATGACTTGAGCCTGGCATGGTGGCGCACGCCTTTAATCCCAGTACTCGGGAGGCAGAGGCAGGCGGATTTCTGAGTTTGAGGCCAGCCTGGTCTACAGAGTGAGTTCCAGGACAGCCAGGACTACACAGTGAAACCCTGTCTCTAAAAAAAAAAAAAAAAAAGAAAGAAAGAAAGAAAAAAAGATGACTTGAGATGCATGTTGATTCATTTTCTTTAAGACAGAGAAGGGGTCTCACTATGTGCCTCTGCTAACCTAGAACTAACTTATAACTTAGTTTAGCCTTGAACTCACAGGGATCGTCCTCCCTTCCGCTGGTCCAACACATTTGACCTCGATTACATTCTATACACTGCTTACTAGACCCTTCCCTTTGCTATTGTTCTTTCTCTTTTTTAAAAGAGGTTTTTTTACATGTATTGGTAGATCCCTTGCATGTATGTCTGTGTACTACTATGGGTGACTGGAATTGAACGTGTTCTTCTGAGAATGGCAAATTCTCTTAATTGCTCAGCCATCTCTCTAGCCCCATGTATGTTTTGTTTCCAGGACAGGCTCTCATTTTGTAGACCAGGTTAGCCTCCGAAGTGTAAGGATCCTTCTGCCTCAATCTCCGTACTTCTTGGGAGTTTGGGCAGGCACGACCCAACCCGATTTTTCCTTTCTACTTGTTCATTCAGAGACTGAAGCTAAAGTTTGTACCCCAAGCTGTCCAGGTAGCCGCTAGGTAGCCCGTGCTGACCTTGACCTTCCTTTGCCTTCTAGTCAGAATTCAGGGACTAACCATGTGAACCACTCTTGCTCTTATTCTAATTCATCATTTTGTATCCCTTTAAACCTCTGAGGATACTTAGTGATTTTCGAAACCCTGGAAAGAGAACCTTAAGGGCTCTTCTGACTTGAGCCCATTCAATTCCCATTCTCTCTCTTTTTTTTTTCTGTTTTCTTTTTTTTTCTTCTTTTGTTTTTTTTCAATTCCCATTCTCACACTCAGTTCCAGCACATTGTCACAGACTCATCTAATGAATAAAATCAATTAACTGGAAAAACAAACAAAACCCCTTGCTTCAAGCAAGTGTCTGAGATAGGGAGGCACTGTCTAAAGACTAACATTCTCTGTCCACCCTACAGTCTGCACTGACAAGATGACCAGAATATCTTCAGCGTCGTCTGAAAGGCCCAAATTTTTTACATACACCTTCATTCTTTTGGGATATCAGCTCCACGCAGTTTTCCCCACGATCTTTGCAATTTTGTTTCTCTTTCGAAAATCCTTGAGACAACTCCCTTGGAAACAGAAGGGCAATTCTTACTTCTGGAGGGATGTGAGGGAGCTGTGCCTTACTGAAATTCCTGTCTTGGGATCACAAAGAACTAGATACTGTGTATCAGGGAAGGACAACACAGTTCTCAGGATTTTCTGCTGAGCTCTGCAGTCTGGCTTTCCTAGACCTACTGCGGTGGGCAGCTGGCAGGGCGTGCCCAACCCACCTTCCAACTCAGGCACCTCAGAGCTCCTAATTACTACATTTCTCCAAACCTCTTTTAGTACAAAATCCTCTCTCAGAATAGAAGATAGGAATCTCGTGAGAGGTCATTTTTCGTGAAAAAATAAAAAATAAAATCACACACACAAGATACCCCCCCAATTCCTCATACAGTACCCACCCATTCCTAACTTCTTTTTGCAGCGTGGACAACAATAGAGAACTACAACTCCCAAAAAGGATTGCGTCGCCACTGGCTCAGAGACCAATGGCCGCCTGGCACGTGATCGGCTGGTCTAATCAGCGACTGGTTGGGTAGGCTTTGTCTAAGACCCGGGGCGCCCGCCTATCTCCCGCCCCCGGCCGCGCGAACGCGCGCCCCGCCCTGCGCGCCTTCCCTCCTGCGCTCGCCGGCCTCTTCTGCCTCTTAGAACCTTCCTGCGGTCGTGCTCGCATCTCGCTGCTGCAGCCTCCCGGGCTCCGGTCCATCCTTTCAGTCTGAGACCGGCCCAGAAGAAAAAAAAAAATCAAAAGCCTTAACTATCTTTTCTTGATCGGTACCTACATTGGCACCATCAAAAAAAAATTATTTCAGTAAACCGTAGCCATGAGGGAAATCGTGCACATCCAGGCCGGACAGTGTGGCAACCAGATCGGTGCTAAGGTAAGGACTTTAACATTTTAGCTGAAATATGTAAGGATGAGAAGTCTATGTTAATTATGAGCAATGTTCACGGAGCGCTTGCATTCTCCAGCCGTCAGATTTGGCCCCTCGAAGTTTTGCACGTATAAATATAACCCATATTTGTAGCTAGCGTTCTGATATTGAGAAATGAGGAAATGATTTTCTTGGCATATTTTCGGGAAGCTAATAAAAGAGCCTTTTGAATTTAGGGAAAGGAGAGGCTGAGGGACTGTGAAGAGCTGGTCTTAAAAGGGGTTTTCTAACGGTTCGAGGGCTGGAGGGATGCGGAAACGATCCGAGACAAAGCCGAGGCGAGGTTTTCCCCTTGCGCCACCCCCACCCAGCCTGGAGGGCCCTACTGGAACCGAATGGAGGGGGGAAGGGGCGAGGTTTGGCGGGCAGCTGCAGAGGTGCCCCGGTGCGCATTACCTCTCAACAAAGCCATGGAGACTCCATCGAACCCGCTATCCCAAGGCTTTTTTTTAGGTAATGGTTCTGTATAGGGCCCTACTTTTACTTTTCATTGCCCTTAAAAGAGATCTTAGGGTGTGAGTGGCATGAAAGTGTGAGCTTTTCAAGTATGTGAGAGTCTGTCGGAGAGACTAAGGAGAGGGAAGGAAGGGAATAAAGATCGGAGGCAATGGGGCTTTTTAAAAAAAATTTTCCCCCCTCTTTGCTAGCAATTAATTACAATGGCGGGGGAGGGGAGGGAGGAAGTGTGGCCGCTAAATTGTAGCCGAAGGGTGGGACCCTTTGTGGGCGGGGTTGGAGCCCCTGGCGCGCAGGGACAATGCGGCCCCTGCCCGCGGGGGCGCACTGGCCCCGCCCCTCGAGCTAGGCCCCGCCCGCGCTGCTCCCGCCTTTGTGGTTTGCTGGAGGAGCGGCCCGCCACCGCAGTCACGTGGAGCGCGTAGGGGTGGGCGACTGCAGTGGCCGCACCTTTCTCCCCCAACTCTCTTTTGTGCTGGCCGGGAAGGGCGGTGCCTGGCTTCAGGAGCCAACCTGGGAGCCAAATAGTTGGGCTCCAATCTGCCCACATAGATGCTTACTGCGCCTGACCCACCCATCACCAGTCCTATGCACAAAGGTTGTAGCCTTCTAGGGCGTAGGTTCCTCCATGGAGCTTCCGGGAGCAGATAACGGAATTGCAGTGTCTGCACCTCAGCCTCGTTTCAGCGTGTCTATAATTGAAATGAGGGGCGGGAGGCATCCCTTAGGACTTGAGACATTGAGGCCTCGTTGCTCTTTCTTATGCAGTTCTGGGAGGTGATAAGCGATGAACATGGCATCGACCCCACCGGTACCTACCACGGAGACAGCGACCTGCAGCTGGACCGAATCTCTGTGTACTATAATGAAGCCACAGGTGAGGGCAGAAATCCCCACTTAACACTTCTCCCTGTCGCTGTATTCAGACAGTGAGCCCATTCATCACTGGCCGCCCTGGAACTCCCATAGATCGCCTACCTCCCAAGTGCTGGGTTTAAGGAGAGCATCACCACGCCCTGTTTTTCCACATTTTAAGTATCTGTTACCCCTCTCCGTGGTTCCCATTTTTCCCCTTACACTCACACCCTAAGGGTCTAAAGATTGGCTCTACTGCCACCAGGTGGTAGTGTCTGGAATGACAACTTTAGTGCTTTGTGGCTGATTTTCCACCCTGAGCGAATTTCGTTGCCGGTCGATCAAACATCCTACTTGACTTCCTGCAGGTGGCAAGTACGTCCCTCGAGCTATCTTGGTGGATCTAGAACCTGGGACTATGGACTCTGTTCGCTCAGGTCCTTTTGGCCAGATCTTCAGACCAGACAACTTCGTTTTCGGTGAGTTCTGTGGAATGGATTTCTATTTGCTCAACTGAATTACTCCAGTCGTTGAAAGATTAAGAAATATTTGTGTTTCTCCCATATCTTAGTGGTTAAGCTTTTTCCCTTAACTGCATTCCAGGTCAGTCTGGGGCAGGCAACAACTGGGCTAAGGGCCACTACACAGAGGGAGCTGAGTTGGTTGACTCTGTCTTGGATGTGGTGCGGAAGGAGGCGGAGAGCTGTGACTGCCTGCAAGGCTTTCAGCTGACCCACTCACTGGGTGGAGGCACTGGCTCTGGCATGGGCACCCTGCTCATCAGCAAGATCCGAGAAGAATATCCTGACCGCATCATGAATACCTTCAGCGTGGTGCCCTCACCCAAAGTTTCTGATACCGTGGTCGAGCCCTACAATGCCACCCTGTCTGTCCATCAGTTGGTGGAGAACACAGATGAGACCTACTGCATTGACAACGAAGCCCTCTATGACATCTGCTTCCGTACCCTCAAGCTCACCACGCCAACCTACGGAGACCTGAACCATCTCGTCTCGGCCACCATGAGCGGTGTCACCACCTGCCTCCGTTTCCCGGGCCAGCTTAACGCTGACCTTCGAAAGCTGGCTGTCAACATGGTGCCGTTCCCACGTCTCCACTTCTTCATGCCTGGGTTTGCGCCTCTCACCAGCCGTGGAAGCCAGCAGTACCGGGCCCTCACTGTGCCTGAACTTACCCAGCAGGTCTTCGACGCCAAGAACATGATGGCCGCCTGCGACCCGCGCCATGGCCGGTACCTCACAGTTGCTGCTGTCTTCCGTGGACGGATGTCCATGAAGGAGGTTGATGAGCAGATGCTCAACGTGCAGAATAAGAATAGCAGCTACTTCGTGGAATGGATCCCCAACAACGTCAAGACAGCTGTCTGTGACATCCCACCACGTGGCCTCAAGATGGCAGTCACCTTCATTGGAAATAGCACCGCCATCCAGGAGCTCTTCAAGCGCATCTCTGAGCAGTTTACGGCGATGTTCCGCCGGAAGGCTTTCCTCCACTGGTACACGGGTGAGGGCATGGACGAGATGGAGTTCACCGAAGCCGAGAGCAACATGAACGACCTCGTCTCCGAGTACCAGCAGTACCAGGATGCCACCGCAGAAGAAGAGGAGGATTTCGGAGAGGAGGCAGAAGAGGAGGCCTGAGGCGGAGAGTCCTGTATCACCTCAGGCTGCTTAGTTCCCTCAGCTTTCTCCGACTGCCCTTTGTCCTCCAGTTTCTTTCTGCTGCCTCTGTCCTGTTTTTTGTTTCGTTCTGTTTTCTCATTGGGGGGTAAACAGTGCCTGGCACATGGCAGGCACTCAATAAATATTTGTTTGTGGAATGTCTCCTTTCTCTTTCCACTCTGACAAACTTAGATTTCTGACATTCTGGTTGTTACCCTGTGCTATCTACTGGTGTTTAACTGTCCAGTTAAATATTCCAGTATATTATCCAGAACCCGAGTAGAACCCAGCCCAACTCTAAAAACTCAGATTGTAACCAGCATCTTAAAGCAAAGTAGTGGGTCCGGGAAAGGTGGGTGGAGGGGATACTAGGTAGAGGCCACCAGGAAGAGGGGTGGGGATTTCCAGTCAGGGCCATTTAGGTTTAGATATGTGAATCCACCGGGGCTTTCAGTCAGCAGGGCTTTGTTTTTCCTGCTTCATCTCTCAGCCTCAGGAGAGGTATTAACAGTATTATCTCCATTTATATCCTCCCAGCTGTCCTGAGCCAAATCTGCTATTGGAAGTGTCTTCCCTGTATTGGTTCTCCTTTCTCCGAGAGATGGGGATTGGGGGTGCGGCAAGGCCTTGGTCTCTGAACACTCCAATTCCTGCTGAAATTCCACTTCCACCTGGTCTTTCAGACACTCCCCAGAGGGGAGGTTACCTTCTGCCCCGTTTTCCTGCCCTCAGTTTGGTCATTTTCTACCTTTCTATTTTGTGTTTAACTTTTTTTTTTCCATGTTGAAAAGATGACATTGCCCCAGAGCCAAAAATAAATGGGAATTGGAAAAAGGTGTGAGGCTGTGTGCTCATTCAGGGGTAGGTAAAGCTGCTGGTGGAGGAACCGGTTCCAGGTTGAACTGTTCCCAAGGTCATGTGGATGTCATAAGTCTCATTTGCCCAGGCTGTCCCTAATTAGGTGATTCTCCTGCCCCTGCATTTCCAATAGCTGAGATAGTACATGTAGCATGCCTAGCAATTTCTTTCAGGGCTGGGACCACTGAGTGACATCCCCAGCTCTCCAGTTAGGCTGTTTGGACATAACCTCTAATGCCAGCTTTCAGTGGATTGTGGGTTCAAAGCTGCCCACATCCTGGAAATAGCACCTGACACCCCATCAACCCTGCAACACATCCCACATCCCTCTGGGGTTAACTTGTGACCTGTAGTCACACCGTTCTACATTTGAGACTTGGCTCAGGCTGGCTTTGAGTTCCTTGTTAACACTAGCTGAGGCTACCTGGTAGAGGCATTGGGTATAAAAACGTCAGGATTTATTATGTAGAGCAGGGTATTCGAGTGGTGTGTGTGGATCCTGCACCATTTCCTGTAACACAGGCTGGCATCTGACCAGTACTGTGAGCCCAGGGAGGGTTGAGGTTATGAACTTCACTGTAGGAGTCTGCACAGCCAACTTCGGAGGGAAGATGGAGTCAGGTCCTTGCTACCCATGCTGGCCTGGGACTTTGCTTCCAGCATACTGCAAACTGGTATTTTAGCAGTTAGTGTCAGTACTTGGTATCTTTTGGTGTCAGTGAGGAAAGAAATCTAGATAACCAGGCTCAAACAGTTTAGTTTAATCAGGAGGTTAAATAGTTGGGGTGGGTTGAAGTAAGATGACCAGTCTTGGTTCAGGGCACTGGCAATGGGCTAAGAAGGGCAAACAAACCCTCCAAGGCAAGGCACAGACTATTTGGCAAGGAGAGGCGTGCGCCCCTGTCAGGGGCCATGCTCAGGGAGGCCAGGTGAGGTGCATGGCATGCAATGAGACCACTCGGGCCACATGTCCAGGACTGAGGGCTCACGCTGTCCTTAAAGGCTTGTTGTGATTCACCTAGAGGAAAGAAAAGATGTGACAGCGTGGGAATCCAGCATCTGCTCTCTGTAGCATCCATTTGGAAGGATGGGTTCTGGACATTGAGAAGGATGAGGGGAGGTGTATCTCTGAGTCTGGTCTACATAGCAAGTTCTAGGTATCCATGTAGTCACAGGGACCCATCACTGAAGAGGCCAGAGGGTCTAGAGTTTCGCTTGCACACCCCTTAGCTCAAAGTCTAGCTCAGGCTTCAAAGATATCCCAACAAACCCAGCTTGATGAAGACTGCTTTAATACATATCATGTGGTTTTATTTTTTTAAGAAGGGGTCTCAAGGGATAGTGATAAAACACTCAGGAGGCAGAGGCAGGCGGATTTGAGTTTGAGGCCAGTGTGGTTTACAGAGTGAGATCTAGGCAGCCAGGGTCACTCAAAGAGAAAGCCAGTCTCACGATATTGCCCCAGATGGCCTCAAACTCAGAGATCAGTGTTTGTGAGCTGAGATTCAAGCTTTATACACCCAGCTGCATTTTTTTGTTTGTTTGTTTTTGTAGTTTATCCAACACTGCCTTAAGTACTCTGCAAACAATTTCCCAACACCCCAGCAAGGAGGGCAGTTTGTATTGTTAAGCCAGTTTTGTTTTGTTTTGTTTTGTTTTGTTTGTTTTTGCTTTGAGACAGAGCTTCTCTGTGTAGTCCTGACTGTCCTGGAACTTGCTTTTTGACCAGGCTGGCCTCAAACTCAAGAGGCCCTCCTGTCTCTGCCTCCTGAGCGCTGGAAGCCCACCATGGCCAGCTCTTTAAGACAATCTTAAGACGAGGAAACAGGCACAGATTGGCAACCCGTCACAGGTGACTTTACTTACCTTTGCCACAGCTGGGTAAACTCCAGGGAAGAAATGATAGGGCAGGAAATGAGACAGCTGCTAAACAGGTAGCAGCTAATTCTTTGCTCTCCTGTGGTGCCCAGGCACTCGGGCCATAGAAGACTGGCCTGACCAGTGCTCTGCTTCCCAGTCATGGGGACTACATCGTTTAGTCATGTTGGAGGGAGTCCTTTTGTGTGTGCGCCTGCACTTGTGTGTGTCATTCCTCAAGCACTGTACGTTTTCCGGGTCTCTCACTGGCCTGGAGCTAGCCAAGCAGGGACCTGACCTGGGTTCTGGGAACTGAGTCACTGTCTGTGACTTCCTGGGCTCCCGGATGCCCATTAAGCACTCAGCCTACTGTATCACACGATTTGGGTACTCAGTAACACACACACTCTGCATTGCCCCCTCACCTGGGAGATGCTGACGCCTGTGAGTCTCTCCACACTCTCTGGCAGGCGGCTCAAAATGTCCAGTACTTCCCCAGTAACTTTGGCTGCCCCCATGGTTCCGCTTCCGCTAGACACCAGCGTGATCTTATTGGCTGAGGTCAGGGGACCGCTGATCTCTTCTGCCACCTGGTAGGCAGAGGTAGCTATGACTACACCATCCATCAGATTCACCCCACACCTGACCATAATTCCTCGCTTCGGTCCTGCCTTATGTTTGGCACCCCCGAGGACCCTCCCAGTCATCATCCCTCCTCTCAAGAGTCCCACCAGTCTGCAGACCTGGGGCAGTTTCTCCAGCAGCATGTCCAGCTGGGCGGCCTCCTGGTACATCTGGAAGGCTTCTGCCTTCTTGGCCATTTGCTCCGCCTCAGCACGAGCGCGGGCCCCTATGGCAAAAGCCTCAGCTTCCCCTCGCATCTGTAGAGGGCACAGGGCATTCGAGACTGATGGCAACTCATTAAGGACACCAAATTCTGAGGCCAATGAGATTCAGAGGGTAAAGGTGCTTGCCAGGAAGGCCAACAACCTTACTTAAAATCTCCAGGAGGTATGACCTCCACACTGGCAAGATGCACCACCTTGCCCCCCACACTGGAGGAGGAGGAGGAGGAGGAGAGCAGCAGCAACAACAATGGGGTTCCATTGTGAGTCCCAGTACTTGGGAAGCAGAGGTAAGTGGGTCTCCCTGAGTTTGAAGCCATCTTGTTTACACAGTGAGTTCCAGGTCAGCCAGGGTGACACAGTAATAGTCTTGTCTCAGAAATCCAAAAACAAGCAATAGAGAATAAGAAACCCTAACAAGCCCTTCCATCAGGAGCCATGCCCCAACTCACCCGCACAGACTCAGCTTCGGCTTCTGCCTGCATGATTAGCTGGGCCCTGGGGACAGAAGGGAAGCAGTTCACTGTCAAGGCGCCTTTTCTGACTATGAGCAGCAAGGGGCCGGGAGGGGGCTCAGGAACCGGGCGTTACTTCTCTGCTTCCGCCAGGCGCTCCAGCCTGTAGCGCTCTGCCTCTGCAGGCTTGCGCACGCGAGCCTCCAGCTCCTTCTCCCGCCGGGCGATCTCCTGCTCCTGCACTGCCACCTGCTGGGCGCGCTCAACCACCTGCACCTGCACCCGCTGCTCCTCGATCTGCTGCTTCGTCTTGGCCACCTAGGGAGCAAAGTCATGGCTGGGGAGCAGGTGGCCCGAGTCAGAGAAAAAAAAAGCCAGCGCCACCAGTGGGATACACAATGTGGAAGAGACCCAGGAAGCATTCTTCTGATCAGCTCTGCCTACTCGGCAGTGGGATCCATTTCAAACACAGAATCAAGCCAGGGCTTGGAGCTGCTAGGCTAAGGACTTAGCGAGCGTCAGAATGGATGAGGCTGCCCTCCCGGGGATGAAACAAAGTGGCCCTCCCAGATCTTCCTCTTGGGTAACTCGCTACAGTATGAGGGTCCGAGGGCACTGAGCCCTTTTTGGTCAAAATCTACCTCCGCAGTCCTGTTCACATGTCTCTATTTGTCTTTGCTGCCAATCTTAAGAGTAAGCGACCATCAACGCCAGCCTGGGCAGTTCAAAGGTCAGTTCTGCCTTTTACACCCTGCCAGCAGATATCTTTTGTTTTTTTGTTTTTTCGAGACAGGGTTTCTCTGTATAGTCTTGGCTGTCCTGGAACTCACTTTGTAGACCAGGCTGGCCTCGAACTCAGAAATCCGCCTGCCTCTGCCTCCCAAGTGCTGGGATTAAAGGCGTGCACCACCACGCCCGGCTTTATTTTATTTTATTTTATTTTAAAGATTTATTTATTATTATACCTAAGTACACTGTAGCTGACTTCAGACACACCAGAAGAGGGCGTCAAATCTCATTACAGGTGGTTGTGAGCCACCATGTGGTTGCTGGGATTTGAACTCAGGACCTTAGGAGGAGCAGTCAGTGCTCTTACCAGCTGAGCCATCTCTCCAGCCCCAGCAGATATCTTTTTAAAAAAATCTTTTGTACACAAAATAAGGAACAAAATAAACTCAAAAGGAAAAGTAGACAGGTAGAAAGTGGCTTCCTCCCACCTCTTGCCTCAAACCTCGTGGTTCCCTTTCTAGAAGCAACTGCTATTAGAGCTTCCAGAGATCATGTGTGTTCAAATTTCTTTTTCCTTCATCATCATCATCATCATCATCATCATCATCATCATCATCATCATCATCTGGTTTTTCAAAACAGGGCTTCACTATGTAGCTCTGGCTATCCTGGAACTGAACTATAGGCCAGGCTAGTTTCAAACTCAGAGGTCAACTGCCTCCCTAGTGCAGAAATTAAAGGCATGCACCACCAACCATCTCTAAATGTTTGTTTGTTTATGCATGCATGCATGCATGCATTTTATGTACATGGGGTGCTTTACATGTGCACCTGCATACTAGGAGATGACATTCGATCTCATGGGACTACAGTTATGCTACGTGAGTCACCATGTGGTTGCTGGGAATTGAACCCAGGACTTCTGGAAGAGCAGCTACTCTGAGCCATCTCTCCACCTTTTTTCTTTTTTTAGGTAGGGAGTTGTCACTTTGTAGAAAGGCTACCTTAAAAGTATAGAATACTGAGGCCAGCCTGGTCTACAGAGTGAGTTCCAGCACAGCCAGGGATACACAGGGAAACCCTGTCTTGAACCCTCTCACCCCCCAAAGAAAAGTATAGAATCGGAGCTGGCTTCAAACTTGATGTGATCTTGGACTAAGATGGCTTGGGGAATAAAGGCATCTGTCCCCAAGCCTGACTACCTGAGTTTGATCCTGGGGGAACCGCACGGTAGGGAAGAGCTGGCTCTTGCAGCAGCTTGTCTCTGACCTGAACATGCATAAATGTAATTAAATTAAACATAATGGTGGCTGGAGAGAAAGCTCAGCAGTTAAGAGCACTGGCTGCTCTTGCAAAGGATCTGTGTTCATCACCCAGCATGAGCCTGGCATCTTACGACCATTTCTAACTCCAGTTCCAGGGGATCTGATGCCTTCTTCTGACCTCCACAGGCTCTGAGCAAGAACACATGCACACCATGCACACATAAACATGTAGGCAAAACACTCATCCCATAAACATATAACATAAAAATAAATCTTTTTGTTTATTTTTCAAGACAGGGTTTCTCTGTGTAGCCTTGGTTGTCCTTGGAATAGCTCTGTAGACCAGGCTGGCCTCCAGCTCATAGAGATTCACCTGCCTCTGCCTCTCAAGCGCTGGGATTAAAGGTGTGTGCCACCACACTGAACACCTTTAACCTCAGCACTTGGAGGCAGAGGCAGGAGGATCTCTGAGTTCAAGGAACAGTGTAATCTATACTTTTTTTTTTTAAGATTTATTTATTTCTTATTATATGTAAGTACAGTGTAGCTGTCTTCAGACACTTCAGAAGAGGGAGTCAGATCTTGTTACGGATGGTTATGAGCCACCATGTGGTTGCTGGGAATTGAACTCCGGTCCTTCAGAAGAACAGTCGGGTGCTCTTACCCACTGAGCCATCTCACCAGCCCGTAATCTATACTTTTATCAGCTAATCAATATATAATTTTGTTTAAGTGTTTTTGTTTAAAGATACCTTTTAAGCTAGGCATTGTAATCCCAGCAGTAAAAAGAGTAAAATGGGAAGACTGCTACATGTTTGAGTCTAGCCTGGGCTACTGTGTGAGGACCCTGTCTCAAATAAGCAAGCAGGGCATGGTGGTGCACAACTTTAATCCCAGCACTCGAGGGCAGGCGGATCTCTGTGTTTGAAGCCAGCATGCTCTACATAGTGAGTTCCAGACCAAACAGGGCTACATAGTGAGACCCTATCACAAAGAACAAAAGAACACAAAAACAACTGACCGACAAACAAAATAATTAAAGAAATTTCATATTAAAGTACACAGAACTGGTGCATTAGTGTGGAACAGAAGCCAACTGCATTTTAATGCATGCCTGAACAGAGGTGACCTAGCAACACACACTTTCTCCATAAAACACTTCACAGCCTCCAGTGCTAAGGGACTCCACAAAGCACTTTAGTACTATCTGAATCGTTTTAGCGAGAGTGTGAGTGTGTGTGTGTGTGTGTGTGTGTTACCCTCAGACCCGAGAGACGATACCCATCGAAACCGTCTGTAGCCTGAGTGCAGACACAAGGCAGCACTTCTGTGTCTGAGCTTATCTGGAGGCTCCATCTGCCAACTAGAATTCTTCAGCATTCTCGTGTCCAGCACACACAGCAAATGCTGCGGGCACTGACCTGTGGTTTACCCACAAATCCTGGTGAGCAGGCAAATCTTCAAATGTGCAACGCATGAATGACAGGGGCCAGCTATACCTTCTTGTCATGTAAAGGGCCGCCCAAGGCTCACTTTCCATCATTCAAGGCTGTTTCCTTCCTCACCCTCTCTTTTGATCACCAAAATTTTAGGGCACCCAGGTGCAGACCCGTACCCAGAACACAGCTTGGTGAGTAGGGGACAGGGCGGTTCTTCACTTTGGTTTATACCTCAACCCGGTGCCTTTACAGAGAGGCACAGTCTACCTCTTGGTCAATCACATTCATGGCCTGCCTGCCTGCCTTTCTATCTTTCTGTCTGTCTTGGGTTTCCAGATGAACGCTCCAGTCTACATGTATGGGCAGATACACACATGTACAGGTGTGCACGCACATGTATATTTGTGGAGGCCAGAGGACAACTCACAATGTCACTCCTCCTCGGGCACCATTTGCCTTATATTCTGAATCCCTCCTTGGCCTGAGGTTCAATGATTGTGCTAACCCAGCTGAACAGTGATCCCCCAAGACTGACCTGTCTCTGCTCCCCCCATGCAGGGATTACAAGTGTGTGCTATTTAGTACTTTATCAACTGAGTTGTCTCTCCAGTCCCTACTTGAGTCCCTGTCTGTCTGTCTGTCTGTCTGTCTGTCTGTGTGTCTTAAGGTTTTCATCTGAATGCTCCAGCCCACATGTATGTGAAGATACACATACATGTACAGGTATTTATGCTTTAAGTCCCTACTTTTATGTCTTTTATCATACTGAGGAAAAGGGTCAAAAATGAGGTACCCTGGGGACTGGAGAGATGGCTCAGTGGATAAGAGCACTGGCTGCTCTTTCAGAGGTCCTGAGTTCAACTCTCAGCAACCACATGGTGGCTCACAGCCATCTGTAACGGGATCTGATGCCCTCCTCTGGTGTGTCTGAAGACAGCTACGGTGTACTCATATACACAAAATAAATAAATAACCTTGGATCTTTTTTAAAAATGGTGTACCAGAATCAGAGTAAAGATCAAAGTGTCTCCTAATACAGATGGACTCAAGAAAGGGGAAGGGTCGTTGAACAAGCAGCCTATAAACACCTGTGCTTACCTGCAGTTGATAGGCCAGGTCAGCCTGTGCTCGCCGGGTGTTGACCTCGATGTCGTAGGTGGCTTTCTTCAGCTCATAGTCCCTCTGTGCCTTGGCCATCTCTATTTCACTGAGGCACTGTGCAGATACCTTCTCCTGCTTGGCCTTAGCCTCCTAGGTTAGGGTTAGTGAGGAAGGCCAAAGGGTAAGGGCCTGCTCTCTGCCAGACTCTCCACTGCCACCCCCTGCTTGCTCTCTGCCATGACACCCCCTGCTGACCCGGCTTGGCCAACCACACTCAGCTGGATCCTTCAATCACCCTGTGCCCTTGTCCCCTGAGAATCTAGCAAGCCAGTGGTGACCGAGCAGCCCCATCTCCCTCACCCGTATCCCGGCATCTCTCTTGGCCTCTGCTTCCCCAATCCGAGCATCTTTTTGGACTTGTGCCGTGCGAGCCTTTCCTAACGAGTGTAAGTAATCCTGTGGGAGAGGGGAAACCAGTCTCAGGAGGGTTTGAGAGATGGGATCAGGAAGGATCAACTGTCTTGGCTTTTGTTTGTCTTGTGGTGTAGGGTGGAGCGGGGGGGGGGGGGCAGCGCACTAGGCTAGGTCGCCGCTCTACCACTAACCACATTCTGTGTTTTTGAGAAAAGGTCTATTATACAGGTCTCTCTTGGTACGTGCCTTGTAGACCAGACTGGGTTCCAACTCACGGAGATCCACCTGCCTCTGCCTCCTGAGTGCTGGGATTAAAGGCATGTGCCACCACACCAGCCTGTTTTGAGACAGGATCTCACCTCACAGCCTGGAACTCATTATGTAGCCCAGGCTGGAATGGAACTCATACGTAGCTCAGATGACCTAGGGATCCCTCCTGCTTTAGGCCTCCACCCGACCCCACCCTAGTGTTGGGATTATAGGTTCGAGCCACCAAGTCCGCCTTGACCGACTATTTTTTTTTACCTGGTCATCATGAATGTCCTTCAAAGTGTAACTAACCACGCTGATACCCATGTTGACCAGGTCGGAGGAGGCCACTTTGAAAACTTGCTCTGAGAATTTCTGTCTATCCTTATAGATCTCCTACAGAGAAAGAACGGTGGGAAGAGGGCAGTCAGATTCATCACCTGTCACAGGTGAGCTGGTCTGTCACGGTCCTCTCATCCTGACATCCCACCCAGGTCTTCTCCTGTCCCCCAGCCCCACCTCCACAGTCATGTGGGCCATGATTGCCCTCTGGTGGCCTTCCAGTGTCTCCAGGGCAATGTGGGCAATCTCCGCCTCCGTCTTCCCCAGGAACATCTGGCAGGCGGCTGCCAGCATCTCCTTGTTCTGGCCTTGGATTTTCACCTGCAGCCGTAGTAGAGATAGGAGGGGTGTGATGGTGGAAGCAAGGAGAGGAGGAAGAGCTAGGGGTCTTGGGGGCGGCGGCTGAAGGTGAGACCAGCGGAAAGACAGAGTTGAGAAGTCCATGGCCAGAGGTGCTTAAAGGCCAGGAGAAAGGTGGGGTGGTGGGCTTCGGGAGGAAGGCTCTGAGAGCCTCACCTGGGCAATACCCGTGACTGAGATGGGGACCCCGTGGCGGGTATAAACCTTCTCACTCTTGACATTGAGGGTCAGTGTGTTGAGAGAGATCCTAGGGGGAAAAGGAGCAGACAGTAAGAGAGAGAGAGAGGAAAATGGGTTCCCTTCCCGGGCTCTGTTGCTACCTACCTCTGGATCTGCTGAATGCAGGGTAGGACAAACACTCGGCCTCCGGCCACCATGACTGGGGGGCTCCTGCAGAACCCTGTAAGGTGGGGGCATAATGTGACCGTGGCAGAGCAAAAGACCATGGGGTAAAAGGTGGAACGCCCATGCGGAGAATCTGGATGCTGGGGGCAGGGGAGCATTCTATGCCTTGGAGGCTGGGAATCACAGGTGGTTTGTGGCCATCGCGGGCAGAACGTTGGGGCTGGGAAGCTGGTGCGGACAGGAGGGGGCAGAGGTCAGGTTTAAAGGAGGGGATGGGGTGGGTGTCACTGGCTGGGAGGAGACTTACCGGAGACCACCATGGCCTCATTTGGGCCACAAGTGAAAAACATGGTTGAAGCTGCAGCTGGAGGGGAATAGAGAGGAAGCCTTTGCAAAGGGGAAGGGGCCCTGTGGCACCTCCTTCCCCTCCTATCAGGAGCACCGACTGCCTCTGCCACCGCCCAGTCCCTAGAGCGCCCCTGTGACAGTCCTAAGACCCCCCTAGGGATTTCTTCCTCCGTGCCAGCTGATTCTCACAGTCTTCCTCTCACCGCGCCCCCTAGCCCCACCACTACACAAAGCTCTCCCGCGCCCAGGGGTCTGCAACAGTTCCGCAGCCTCCAGGCTCTTCGGTCGCCCAAGGCTCCGCCTCCCATCCCCACTCACCTTCCGGAACGCCCGTAAGCAACCCCACCGGGGTCTGGGGAAGCTCGGAGACCCGCAGAACCCCAGAACGGGGTGGGGACTGCTCGGACACCCCGCTTAGTGGAAGCTGCACTTGTGCCCCCCACCCGGCCGCACCCTGTTGCAGCAACAGACGCGACCCCGCCCCCTCCCAACCCCTCGGTCCGCCCCTTTCCCGGCAGGCCCCGCTCGGGTCCGCAGCACTCCAGTTCTCGGCAGCCCAGGGGGATGCCAGACATTCTCCCCCCCCCCCCCCCCCCGCAACAACCAACCCTCCCCCCTGCTCGGAGCAGTGGCCTGGAAGCTCCGCCCCCAACCGAGGCCACGCCCTTCCACTCCGGTTCCTGAATACTCGCCGCCTGCCATGAGTAAGCAGGTTGCCACACCACTCTCTAACTGGGAAAAACCGCACACCCAGCAATGTATGACAGCATCCGGTGACCGGATATAGGTCTGTAACTCCAAGAAAGAGTTCAGGACCCAAGAAAGGGTGAGGATTGGGCACCTAGTCACATCCTCCCGCCACTTCCCCCCCCCAGCCCACCCCCGCTTGAAATGATACACTTCGAGAACTGCAGATAATAATGACAGGCAAATCAAGTTTATTCGTGTTCACAGAACATACTAGGCGACCCCAGACAGCCGCCCTCTGACGATCCATGGACCCAAGACTCCTGCAGCTGCCCCTGAGAAGCAACCAGAAGACATCAAAAGGCTGGATTCCCAAGGGTCTTCCAAAGCCTTACAACAGACTACAGAGTTGAAGTGCTGGAAGACAGAGTGTTACCCCTAATCTTATGCCCCCCCCCCGACTAATCCCCAAACTGGGAGTCCTACCACCCGGGTCCTCCCTCCCACAACTCTGTCTTACCGACCCTAATAAATATCTGTGTTACAGCAGGGAGGCATATCTCGCACCCCTGCATAAGTTAGAATAAATATTACATACAGCCCTCCTTCACCTAGGAGGATATACATAAATACATAAATATTAATTAGACGCGGAGAAAATCTCTGTCCGTTCCCAGTAGGCCTAGCCAGGACCCACGGTGCCTCTTGGCGGTAGTGTTCTGAGTTAGCGTTGCCTTAGAAGTCCCAGTTTGGGATACGTTCTCTCGCACCAGGTACCCCTGGTGCCTTTGTTTCTTCGGACTGTGGCCCATCGCGTTTAGAAGGCCGCCGGATGTTGCTGGAGAAAAGCTTTGAGATCCAGAGCATAGTCCGAGGACTCCGCGGTCAGGTTCAAAGGCTCGAGGACCGGGGGCGCAGTAATGGGCGCAGAGATGGGCTCAGGTGTTACGGCGCTGGTAGCATCCTCCGGAGCCAGGGGCTGCGACACACCCTCTTCAGCCATCAAAATCTGGCAGAAGATGATGGCGAGCAGGAGAAAGAGGACCCTCTTGGCAATGTTGGGTTCCTCGGTTGGTAGCTGGCGTCGGACCTGAGCAGATAAAAGAGGGAAACGTCAGATCAAAGGTCCCCGCGTTTAGTGGCTCCCTACAGGTCCCAGGGCGACGCGACCTCCTGCTGCCCACTCGGGCGATACTCACCACTCGAGGGTAGAGCACCCTTCGGCTGCGTTTTCGGTGTCCGCGAGAAGTGTTCAGACGCGCGGTGGACGCTACGGTCCGCTCCGGGAGAGGGTCGAAGGTGAAAATCTCCGGACCGGAGCCCCGCCGGAGTTCCGCGCCGGCGGAGGGAGCTGGAGAAGGGGCCCTCAGGCCAGTCATGGTGTGGAGATGGTTGCGCGAGTGGCACATAGTTTACACGTTGTGCAGAGAGTATAGAGGACTGCAAATCCCCCGCAAGGCAGAGCTACTTATAGAGCCAAAGAAGGGGCCGGGCCGGGGGGAACTCCGCCCTTCGCAGCTGGGGAGCAGTTGGCTGCACAGGGCTGGAAATTCCAAGGAGGAAGCAAAATGTAGGCGGAACCTTGACTGGTTATTCTCTAGGTGCCCCAGTGCACGTTCTTTCCTGGGAGTAGTGAATGCGGGTGGGTGAAAACATTGGGCGTAATCTCACGTCCGGACTTGAGGTAGCTAGTGAGGGGCTCCCAGACACGTAGCAGATAGTCCAGCCACCCTCCTTAGTGAAGTCCAGCAAGATCAAGGGACCACAGAAAACACGTTCACGTACTTGGAGGCATGCGTAGGAAACAGGAGGGAAGTCATTGCACAAACTTCCAAGAAGGTTAAGAACACACTAGAACCCACAGACCGGGCTCTGCCTACCTCCGTTCACGTGAAAACCATACACACATCACAGAGATTTCAACAGAGCACGTGGACACAAATAGGAGCTTCAATGATTACCTAGGGACACTCCAGAGAAGCTGTTCAAAGGGATAGAGGGAAGACAGGAAGTCCGAAGCGCCTGCCTTTGCTCTGTACTAGGTGGGTCACAAAATAAGATGCAAAGTGAAGAAGTTTCTAAAATTATGAGACTTTGTGCCCGTCGTAAATAGCACCATTAGGAACCCACGGGATCCCTGTAATGCTTGGGAGACTGCTCTTCCTGAACGCAGAAGTCAACATTTCTGAGCATCTGTAACAGTCTGAGTGAAAGTGTGATGGAAACCACCCAGCACAACACAACATGAAACGTCAGCCCCTTCCCAGCCTGCAGAGCTGAGGCAGGAAGACACAGCAAACTCCAGTTTCAAACGACGAACAAACAAACAAAAAGAAAGGGCTGGGGAGGCGGGGGGGGAGAGAGAGAGAGAGAGAGAGAGAGAGAGAGAGAGAGAGAGAGAAGAGAGAGGAGAGAAGAGAGGTGGGACAGTTATTAAGAGCACTGCTGCTTTTGCAGAGGACCTGGAATCAGTTCCCAGAACTCAAGTGACATCTCACATCCAGTCCCAGGGGAGCTGATGCGTTTTTTGATCTCTGTAGGCATCTGCATGCATGTGGTACACAGACATACTCAAAGACAAAAGACTCATATGCGTAAAGTAAAAATGAGAAAGATCTTAAAACAAACAATTTGGGTGAGATGGCTCAGCCTGATGTCCTGAGTTTGATCCCTGGGATCTACATGGTCAAAGAAGATAACTAATTCTTAGAAAGTTACCCTCTGACTCCCATATGTGGTCACATATGCCTGCACATACATACCCCCAAATAAGTAATCGAATTATATACGAATGTATGGGCACTGTTGAGAGCTCTAAGCTTAGATCCACAAGAGGACAGCAAGCCAGATAAAGCTGTCACTTTGGTCTGGAAGATTTTATTCCCTGGACTTAGGAGGGGACCATGACCAGACTCTTCTGATGGTCCAAAGAAGACTATCAGAGGGGACCCTGAGGAGTTAGTGTTCACATCTGACTCATAGTTAGGGAGGCTTCAGTCAGGGGTAACATTTGAGATGACCCGTTAGGTGGGATATGACACATTCAGATGTAAAGGGTGACTGTAAAAAAAAAAAAAAAATCAGCGGAGGCTCAAAGCTGGAAAAGTACAGGATTGATTTGAGGGATCTCAGGGAAAGCCACCTCACAGTAAGTTTCCTGTGTAAGTCATGGAAAGTGCTAACAGTGGGTGGGATGCTGGAAGAGGAGCTGGGCAGAGAGGAGAGCTCACCAGACAGGCTGACCCCAGATCATGGGGCACAGGCCAGGAATAAGAGCAGTCTAAACTGGAAGCTGCCTGGGATGAGGACCATGGCCCCGAGGCGGAGAATATGAGGGACCACAAGCTACTGAAGGGGCCTCAGGCAGGGACTAACAGCAACCTGACTGAACTGAGACCCCAAGAGACACTTCTAGCATGAGATCACTTGATTTAGGTAATACATTGGGTGTCATTGGAGAAAGGACATTCAGAGGCTCCAGGGCTCTGGGCTGTATACCTGGCTAAGAATTTTATCTCATTGTGAGCCTGGTGAGTATATATGATTTTCCCCATCATTCTGTCAGAAGCTGTGGTTCACACACCTTGTCCTTCATAGACCCTAGCACAGGGCCTTGCAAGCAGTTCTTGCTCAATAATCCTTAAAAATGCATGCACGCGTGCATGTGCGTGCATGCGTGTGTGTGTGTGTGTGTGTGTGTGTGTGTGTGTATGTACATGCATATATGTGCACCCCACACGTGCAAGGGCCAAGGGAGCCAGAAGCCGGTGCTGGAACCCCTGGAACAGGATTTACAGGTGGGTATAAGCTGCCTGATTTGGGTGCTAAGAACCAAACTAGGGCCTTTGCAGGAGCAGCAGGTTCTCCTGACTGGTGAGCCTTCTCTCCAGTCCCTCCATAATCTTATTAAGTGAAGATGAAAATAAAGAGCCATATGCAGAACTATGCACTCACAGTATCCTTAGACCAGCTGGGTCCTCCAAGCTTCTGAACGTTAATAAATTCCTCTAGACTTCTCAGATAAACAATGTCCTAAGAAAGGCTGGGGAGCTGGAGAGGTGGCTCAGAGGATAAGAGTGTCTCTGCTCCTGCAGGGGACTTGACTTGGAATCCCAGTGTCCCCATGGTGGCTCACCATCATTCATAACTCTAGTTCCAGGGGTTCTGATGACTTCTTCCAATCTCCCCTGGAAACAGATACACACATGGGTGCACAGACATACCTGCAGGCAAAACTTCTCACAAATAAAATAAAATCAATAAATTTAATTTTTAAAAAGGTGGGATTTTTTTTTCCTTTTTAAACGGGGACTTTAAATAGAGCCTCCTGTATGATAGGCTATTGTTCTACCACTGAGTTATATTCAACCTGAGAGTTTTTATTTATTTATTTATTTATTTATTTTTGGTTTTTCAAGACAGGGTTTCTTTGTGTAGCCCTGGCAGTCCTAAAACTCACTCTGTAGACCAGGCTGACCTTGAATTCACAGAGATCCACCTGCTTCTGCCTCCTGAGTGTCTGGACTAAAGGTATGGGCCACCACCTCCCTCAGTTCAACCTGAAAAATTTAAAAATTATTATTACATTTATTTGGTGGTGCGTGGCTCAAAGGACAACTTTTGGGGGTCAGTTCTCTCCTGCCATGTGGGGTCTAGGATTGAACTCAGGTCGTCAGGCTTGGTAGCAAGCACTTTTTCCTGTTGCACCATCTTGTCAGCCCTAGAAGAGCATCGGATCCCATTACAAATGGTTGTGAGCCACCTTGTGGTTGCTGGGAATTGAACTCGGGACCTCTGGAAGAGCCGTCAGTGCTCTGAACCTCTGAGCCATCTCTCCATTTTTTCTCAACTAAGGATGCTTAAGAAAACAAATAAGCCTCACACTTGGCCTAGATGCTTCACTGCTGTGTACATGATTTCTTTCCTGGGTTTATGAGCCCTATCTAAACACAGGAGACAATTTCCACCTTTCATACACTTCTTCCTGTAGGCATAAACAAATATCTGTTTTCTCATATCCGCCTTACGTAAAGTCTTGCCAGTATCTTCACATCTACACCTGAGCTGAGGCTACCACACACCTGCTCACACTCTCTTTCCAAAGAACTCATACACTACACCGGGGCCAACAAGAGAGCACAGATGCCCTGAGTGTGCACACAGACCCTCCCGCACAGATGGGACCAAGGATGAAAGGAAACTGGAGGGAGAGGGCAGGAGGCCCCCACGGTTAGGTTAGGAATGCATAACTTGTTTGTGATGGAAAATTTCCCCAGGGCTTGGGTCAGGGAGGGAAAAATAAGAGACCTCAGGTTCAGGTTTCAGCACTAACTCCTACATCTGGAATCCTGACTTCCAGCTGGGCCCAGTTAGCCTCACTGTCCTCTCTGAACAGGGACCTTTCTCTGGTGGCCATGCCAGAATGGGACCGAGTGTTGACCCTGAGGATCCAGCTTGTTGCTGTTCTTTCTCACGATGTCTCACCCCATTTCCCAGTGTCTCTGGGGGACTGCAGGCTCTGCCACCCAGGAAGCTAGGGAAATATGGAATCGCGAAGCCAGGGCGGGGGTGTGAGAGTCGGGGCTGGGCGATGAGTTAAAGCCGGGAAGTAACCGGGGGTGATCCCATCAGCTGCGCCGGTGCCCGGGTTCTCATTCTGGAGAAACAGGTCTTTAGCTGCTGGAGCACCCCCACCACACCCACACAACCCCCCCTCCCCCCGCTACCACCCCCGCCCAGTTCTCCTTCCCTTCCTCTTCCAGAGCAGCGCGCAGTCCTTCCTTTCCTTCCCTTGACCTGGCATCTCGGCCTCTTGTTTGTTTACTCTGTAGTAGTTGCAAAATCACCATTTTATCTATTTGTTTAGCCTTTTAATACTTTTTTGATGCTGGATATTGAACCCAGAATCAATCAATCTCTCTCTCTCTCTCTCTCTCTCTCTCTCTCTCTCTCTCTCTCTCTTTTTGGTTTTTCGAGACAAGGTTTCTCTGTATAGCCCTGGCTGTCCTGGAACTCACTTTGTAGACCAGGCTGGCCT
>NC_034607.1:3752123-3753583 GCF_900095145.1 Mus pahari | reverse complement strand
CCCGACTGCTCTTCCAAAGGTCCAGAGTTCAAATCCCAGCAACCACATGGTGGCTCACAACCATCCGTAACAAGATCTGACGCCCTCTTCTGGAGTTTCTGAAGACAGCTACAGTGTACTTACACACAGTAAATAAATAAATCTTAAAAAAAAAAAAAAGAGTTATCTATGGAGCCATTGCTTCAGCCCTTAATACATGGTTTTTAAACCTCCTCTCCTGAGGAGCTGAACGTCACCCCAGTGTTCGTTCAGCTTTCTCCCTTTAGAACCCTGCCTCCACTTCCTCAAAGCAGAAGTTGGAAAAATTGGCTGTGGCTCAGGACTTCTCTGTCCCCGCCCCCACTGCCCAGCGAACTCTCACACACAGAACAGGAGAACAGTAGACTTTTGAAAGTGTGATTCTGAGAAAGGGAGGCAGGACAGAGGGATGCAGCCAGATGTTTAGGGGCTGAGAATGAAAGGCTCCTCATTTGCCGGGCACCTAACCATGCTGCTGACTGAGACACCTTTGAGTTGGAAACCAAGGGCGATAAAAGGAACGTATTGTATAAGCTAGTGGCGTCGAGGAAAGACCGCATAAATCAAGTTTTATTACTTATTAATCATGCAATGCTAACTGTTCCCTCAATTGACAAGTGAGCACACTGGCCTCTCAGTTATGCAGAGATTAAATACAGAAGTGTCGTCATGTAACAGGACTCATCCTATGCTTCTTCTCAGATCTGCAATCTAGGTCATAAAACAAAAAGCCATGAAAGGAGAAACAGAGGCTCCCTGAGAGACGGAGAGCTGGTGGGAAGACATGGGGAGGAGGGAGAGTCTGAGCAAGTCGTACTATATATATAACACCATGATAAAGCAAAGCCCTTCATTTTATACAGTGAGTGGACGCTAATTTAAAAATAACCAAGGGGCTGGCTCAGTGGTTAAGTGCACTGGCTGCTCTTCCAGAGGACTGTAGCACCCACATCCAGCAGCTCACAATAGCTTATAGCTCCAGCTCCAGGGATCCAGTGGCTGTTTCTAGCCACCAAGGGCACCTGCACTCATACGCACATACCCTTCCCCATCCCCACAATACAGACATAATTCAAAATAAAATAAATTTTAGGAAAAAATAAACAGCGCAGTGTGACACAGGGATACATGCCTTTAATGTCAGCACCAGGGACACAGAGGCAGGTGATCTCTGTGAGTTGGAACCCAGCCTGGTTGACCTAGCAAGTCCCTGGACAGCCAGATCTACATAAAGAGACTCTGACACTCAAAGGAAAAAATAAAATAAAATACAATAAACAGAACCGAGGAAGGAGGATAATGGACGTGTCCCTCGTCAAAAAAGAGCCAGAAGCCAGTCGTGGTGACGCACGCCTTTAATCCCAGCACTTGGGAGGCAGAGGCAGGCGGATTTCTGAGTTCGAGGCCAGCCTGGTCTACAGAGTGAGTTCCGGGACAGAAAG
>NC_034607.1:3748966-3751158 GCF_900095145.1 Mus pahari | reverse complement strand
CTTTCTTTCTTTCTTTCTTTCTTTCTCTTTCTTTCTTTCTTTTTCTTTTTCTTTTTCTTTTCTTTTCTTTTCTTTTTTTTTAAGATGTCTCTGGCTGATGAGATGGTTCTGCCATCAAGCCTAAAGAGCCTAAAATGACCTTAGTTCTATGCCCAGGATCCATCCACACAGCGGGAGGAGAAGGCCAACTCCCACAAGCTGTCCTCTGATTTCCATTCACAGACTGTGGCATGAATGCCTACACCATACACACACACACACCGGGGGTGGGGAGGAGAAACAGAGAGAGACACAAAGAGAGAGGGGGGCAGACTCATGTAGCTCACCTTAGCCTTGAACTCTCTAAGTAGCTGAGAAGGATCTTGAACTGCTAGAATTAGTCACAATTTACCGGGTACTGGACACTGAACACAGAGCCTCTGTGTGCCAGGTTAGCACTCTACCTTGATCATATTGGAGTCGGCCTGCAGCTCCCTTCATTACTTCAGTGTTAGCACCTGGAGGGTATGACTAGGGCTTCCTGGATGCTAGACAAGCACTCTACCAACGGAACAACCGTCCATCCCTCCCTTTTTACACAAGAAAACAAGGGAAAGGTATGGTGGGTAAAGGTGTCTCTTTGTCATGCCTTTTGTGGTAGCCTGTATTTACTAATGACTGATCTATACAGTCGAAGGCCTTAGATTACAGGTCCTCCTTTGGACTTGCACTTCTGAAGCCCCATGATTCAGCAGCGTTTTGTTTTTTTTTTTTTTTTTTTTTAATAGGTCCCCGAAAGTCTGATGTGCCTCCCTCCCCCTTGAGAGCAGCACCACAGGGCCTTTTCTTTAAAGGTTGGGAGGGAATGTCCCCTCCCAGAGAGGCCTCTGGGCTAGAGTGCTCAAGTCAAGGACTGGCCAGATGCCACTGGGGATCGCGTGTTAGGACTGGCTTGATCTGCTGCCAAGGGTGAGCCCTACCGTGGTATTCTGGGAAGAGGAGATGCCATGTGACTCAGAACCAAGTTAGGGAAAAAACAACCTCACTCAATCCCTGGCACCCTGCCGCCCCAGTATGGCTTTGACATGACCTCATGAAAGAGGAAGCTGGACCGGCAGGGCAGATGCGAGCTTTGCTTTCCCTTCAGGTTTTGTCTCCACTGTCTCATAGATTCCCTAGAGCGTCTGGGCCTTAAGCTGCTGTCATCCTGGCTCCTAAGTAGTTCTGGCCCACTGCAGACTTTTCCCCCCACGTCAGACAATCAAGGAGTTAGAAATCCCACCCAGCACCAAAGGGAATGTGGGATGACACGTGTTTCTCCTCTTGGTCATCATGGAGCTCCTTCCCTGAATGGCTCTCATTTGGAGTTGCTCCTGTCTGCTGAGTATCTAGGACAGATCCAGTGCTGCTGCCCCCCCCGCCCCCCCAGAATGTAGGAGTGCTTGTAGAGCTACACTCCCCAGTTCAGAAAGCAGGGACTCCCACATTCCTGGGCTGCTGAGCCACCTTTGGAGCTGCTGAATCTCAGCTGGGACCAACCTATCTAATGTTTTTGGTATTCAGAACCATCGACTTTCAGGAAATGAGGGCGGTGCCGGGTCACAAAGAACCTTCCAAAAGCTAGGTGTCCCTGGTGCTAAAGTCTGGCACTTGGGACTTTCACCAGCATGGCCTGGGTTCAGTTCTTGAACTGATGAGGTGATGTGAGGATGAAGATGTGGCTCAGTGGCTGGAGGGCTTGCTGAGCATGCTTGAGGCCTGAGGTCTGATCCCTCACAGCGGGAAAAACAGACACTGTGGTGCAAGCCTATAATCTCAGCCCTCTGGATGTGGAGGAGGGTAAGGAGCATGGAGGCATTGAGGTTTGGTCTTTTGCTTGTACTGTAATGCTAAATGCTGGCCCCCAAGGTCTGGTTGCCCCACAGGGACGAGAGGATCTCCAAGTAGACCCAAGTGATGCTGTGACCCTGCCCCTCCCCAAGTTATCCCTGATGGGTGAATAAAGATGCCTGCGCAAAGTTGAGGTAGGCAGGGCTTGGGGTTCCCCAGGCTGACCAAGTCAGTCAACAGGGTCTCGAGGGAGGGAGTGAGGATTAAAGACAGAAAAGGCAATTAGACAACATTATAACAAGACTCCAGTCAGGGCTGAGGCTGAAGCAGGTTTATACTCTAACAGTCTGCTTTTTTTTTTTTTTTTTTTTTTTTTTTTTTTT
>NC_034607.1:3742352-3748934 GCF_900095145.1 Mus pahari | reverse complement strand
TCACTTTGTAGACCAGGCTGGCCTCGAACTCAGACACCCCCCTGCCTCTGCCTCCCGAGCGCTGGGATTAAAGGCGTGCGCCACCACACCCGCTCCAGTCTGCTTTTATATCATTCTAGGTACATACAAAGTATATGGTCAGTCCTAAGACATAAACAAAATAGTGAAGGAACAAACAAGGCAGAAAGAGAGTAATTAAGGAACAAGCAAAGCATAATCAAAGGTCCCATGATTACTGTATTCAGGGTCTTAACAAGATACAAAGAACACATTCCTCAGCTGTATTCATCTTGAGCCTACTCCCTTGTCATAGCCCAAAGTCAAACTCCTGTCAAATTCCTAGAAAGTGACATCAAGAGCTCTCCACACCCAGCATGGGGTCTGAGGAGACCATGAAGGAGAGAGAAGATGGTAGAGAGAGAAGATGCCATGGGCTAAGAATCTTAAAGTCATGACCATGAGGCCTGGCCAACTGGAGTTAAGAGCAGCCCAGATGGGACATAGTAAGTTATAACTCAGGGTTATCAATAGGAAAGTAGATTCTAATAGCATAGAGGGTAGCTATCTGCCCAGCTGTAGTGCTGATTAAGGCTTATTATAAATCTAAAGGTCATTTGTGTCTTTTATCCTGGGAACTGAATAATCAAAGGTCGGGTGGAAGTTCCAGATTGAGATTAAATATATTCCGAGACAAAGGATAGGGAGACCAAGTTCACCTACATATATAGTGAGTTTGAAGCCTGCTAGGCTAACACAAGACCCTGTCTCAAAAACAGAAACAAAAGCTAAGTGTATTCCCATCACTAGGTAGACTAAGTTCTGAGCTTCATTCTGAGTTCCAGGTCAGCCTGATCTACGTTTAAAGCTTTAGCCAGTTAGCAGAGCATAGCAAGACATTGTCTCAATAAAAACAACCAACGACAAGACAAAACAAACGAACAAAAACAAAAGACAAACAAACAAACAAAAAACTAAAACCCAAGAACAGAAGAAATGTCTCAGTACTCAAAGGTGCTTGTCCTCAAACTTGAAAACCTGATTTCATCTCCAGGACTCACAAGATGCAAAGAGAGTCCTGTAAAGTGTTCTCTCTCTCTCTCAAATGCACACACCTATACATACATACACATGCACACTAAATAAATGCATTGTAATAATTTTTGAGAAACCATCTTAGAACCAAGCCTGCCAATATCCCACATGGTGGAAGGAGAGAGCTGACTCTCGCAAGTTGAATAACTAGATATTTTTCTTTTTTTTTTTCTTTTCTCTTCTGTGTGAATTTTGCCTTTAAAGATGTATTTATTTTATTTTATGTGTCTGAGAGTTTTGCCAGTGTATGTACCACATGCATGTCTGGTACCTGCAGAGGTCAGAAGAATGCGTTAGATCCTCTGGAGTTATGGATGGTTATGAGCTATCATCTGGCTCTCCGGTAGGGCAACAAGAGCTCTTAATTGCGGAGTCATCTTTCTAGCCCTAATTTATTATTTTTTAAATGTTTTTTTTCTGTGTATGAATGTTTTGCCTATAGACATATAAGTGCACCTTGCATGCGCGCGCGCGCGCGCGCGCGCACACACACACACACACACACACACACACACACACACACACACACATATAACTTCCTGGTGCTCATGGAGGCTAGAAGAGGGTGTTGGATCCCCTGGAACTTGAGTTACAGATGGCTATGAACCACCATATGGGTTCTGGGAATTGAACTCAGGACCTCTACAAGGGCAGGCAGTGTTCTTAACCGCTGTGCCATCTCTCCAGTCCCCTTTGTTATCATTTACTTTTATTTTATGTGTGTATGTGCATGCCTATATGGTATGTATACCATGTGCCTGATGCACAGAGGTCAGAGGAGGGTATTAGAGTCCCTGGAGCTGAAGAGACAAGTGGTTGTGAGCAGACCTGGGGACACTAGAAACCAACTCTGGCTCGGCCAGAGCTCAAGGGCTCTTATTCTCCGATGCTCTCTGAAGCATCTATTTTTATTCTTTTGCTTGTTTGTTTTGGTACTGGTGTGGAAGCCAGAACCTTGTGCTTGTTAGGAAAGCAATGGACAACTGAGAGACAAACCCAGCTACTGGGTGTATTTTGTAATTCCGGGAAAAATGCCAACCTCTTTTCCAAAGTGGTTTGGTTTTTGAGACAGGTCTTATCCTCTGTGTCTTAGGTTGGTCTCGGACCCTGCTGCCTTAGCCTGATAACAGGCAAGGCTGCAATTGCCAGGTCCAGCTCTGTCTAACAGTTTTAAGGAGGTGGGGTTGAAATGTCCCAAAGTAAAATCTCCCTTTAAATCTACACTCAGAGCATTTTCTTTGTCAAGGAACAGGTTCCCAACCCAGATTACCTCAGGGGACAGAAGTGGGCTGGCTTGTCACCAAAAGCTTCTTCAAGCTTGTACATCCCAGTTCATGGTAGCTTCAGCACCAGGCCCCAGGCCTCCATGACTGGTTCTGAGGCAGTCCTGGGGTGTATGTGAAACTACAGAAATCCAGACTCAGCAGCTTATACAGTGCTAAAGGCTGAACTCAAATCTCACCTCTGCAGTTATTATCTGACTTTGACATAGGCTTCCTTCCTTTCTTTCTTTCTTTCTTAAAAGCTTTATGTATTTATTTTATGTATATGAGTACACTGTAGCTGTCTTCAGACACACTAGAAGAAGGCATTGGATCCCATTAGAGATGGTTGTAAGCCACCATGTGGTTGCTGGGAATTGAACTCAGGACCTCTGGAAGAGCAGTCAGTGCTCTTAACCACTGAGTCATCTCTCCAGTCCCTGACATAGGCTTTCTCAAGACTGTATTTTCACATACTAGGTGTCGGGTTGAACCCAGGGCTCCTTCATTCTGGCACATTAGTTGTGGCAGGGTGTGGCAGGAGAGGCTAGAACCAGTTCAATTTCATGTTTGCACCCATTTAATTTCCCAGTGAGCCGTTGAGAAGGTAAGGGTGTCCACAGCTGGCAGGTTAGGAGAGGACCCTGGAAACTCCACGTAACTGAGCTGGGGCAATCTCTATTTGACTTCCAGGAACTTTGGCTTCCGGAGCAAATGCTCATGCCCGCCTGTCCATCTGAGGCCCTCCTTAGTCTCAGCATGCTGCACATCGCTCTCACTCTCTGGTTTGCTGGTTCACGCTATTCTGAAGGCTTAAACTCAAAAGGTTGCATATAGAAGTCCCTGGGGTCCAGTGACCTGTCTGGACACTCTGACCCAGTGCTAGGCCATGGGAAGAGAGAGGCCAGCTCCCCTAGCCTAGATCCCGGGTTAGGGGTGAGTCAAGGCCCTGAAGACTTTCCTCCAGCTGCCTTTCTCCAGAAGAGGCGTGCACACGAGACCCCGGAAGGCCTTGAGGTCATCTCAGAGAACCATTTGCAGCCAGGTGTGAGGGAGTAGCACAGCAAAGGTGAAGGCAGCAGAATCAGGAGTTCAAGGCCACCCTGGGCTACAGAAGATCCTAACCTTAAAAAAATAAACCAATTCGTCTAAAGACAAAAACATTACGACAGTAATGATCAATAGGCTTATGTGGCTGCTGGTGACCAGACAGGACAGGGCAGAGACACAACATTCCTACCATCACAGAAAGATGTGGTACTGATATCAGGTGGAAGAGGTCAGGAGGTGGAGAGACACTGAGAAGACATTGCTGCAACCAACGGTTTTAATTCTGTGTGCTGAGAAAGGGCTGTAGGCAGTCACCATGCCTCATCCCTCGACCTTGGGAACATTTGAAAGAGTCACGTTCCATCCATCCCCTCTCACCCGATAGTGTCACACACTGCCCATTCAGGAGTCTAGAAACCAGTTCCTAGGAAAACTCTGAAACATATTTCTGGTTACATCCATGACTTCTACAGAAAGGAACCCCAGTATAGGAAAGGGAACTGAAAGGGAACTGAAGCCGCTGAGGTCCGCTCTCACCGGTCAAGAGGAAAAATCTTCTTGTGTGCTCAGCAATCCTCCCTCCCAGCAGCCCTGCAGGACACTCCTGTGTGGCTGGACACATACAGGTGCAGGCCACAGGATGGAGGAATGCGGTGTGAACCCTGCGCTCATCAGGTCAGCCGTCAAATGTCTCCCAACTAAGAGGCATTGGAGGTTAAGACATAAAATATGGGTCTTGGACTAGAACATACGCCTTTAAAATCAGCACTGGGGAGGCAGAAACAGGCAGATCTCTGCAAGTTTGAGGCCAGCCTGGTCTGTGTATGGAGCTCCAAGCCAGCTTGGGCTACATACATAATGAGACTCTATTTTTAAAAAAAAGTTTATAACCTAGTTAACATATCTACATAAAAATTTTATGTAGCTGGGTGGTGGTGGCGCACGCCTTTCATCCCACCCCTCGGGAGGCAGAGGCAGGCAGATTTCTGAGTTCGAGGCCAGCCTGGTCTACAGAGTGAGTTCCAGGACAGCCAGGGCTACACAGAGAAACCCTGTGTCGAAAAACCAAACCAAACCAAACCAAACCAAACAAAAGACCTTATGTATCTTGGTGTGCATCCGTCTCACACATAATAACTAACATTATTTCATGTATTAGACCTTAACAAATACTTCTCTCCTCCTTAGACAATGCCACAGAGCTAGGCACGCTGACTCATGCCTGTGAATCCCAGAGCTTGGAAGCTGAGGCAAGGGAATTGCCACAGATATGAGGTTTGCTTCTACAGAGTGAGACCTGGGTCTCACTCTCCCCTCAAGCCAAATCAAACAAAAAGATGGAGCTGTTGCCAGAGCTGGCTGAGGGACACTGAATGACAAAGCAGAAAAGGCAAAGGGTCCAGAATTCACTTGGAGTGATCTTACCATGGGACAGGGTGGGGTGATGGAGGGGTAGGGAGGTCTTGGATCAAGCGCAGACTCCGCAAGAGTGTGAGGCTGTGACGACAGTCCGGATTTAACTCCTCACTCCTTTAACGGAAATGACACTTGGTCGTCTTTCCCTTGTCGTTTTTTAAGGAGATCATTGAAAAACCCATTTTACTTTCTAGAGGTTAAAGTGCTGGTTGGGAGTACTTGGTGATCTGTTTTCTCTCCATTCCCCACCGGGATGATCAGCCTATTAAAAACAAAACCAGACTCCGGAGGACTCGAGAAACGGCGACTCGGGCACTCAGCCGGCACAGTGCAAGAGCTGCTTTTATTTCATAACCCGGTCTGGGATGAGTTTCCACTGGTGTGTGCCAGCACATAGCCCAATACAATTATATAATTCCAGCTCTGCCCTTGATTCCTGCTGTGAGGAACACAGGAAACCCAACCCTGCCCATCCAGCAGGCTTGCCTGGCCTGCTACACAACCACTTCCTCAACAATAGGGATGTGGAAATATTCTGAAGTTCTAGCATGTGACCTCAGCTTCCTCACGCTTTTCTAATGCTTTTACCTCTTTTCTTCCTCATGTGCGAGCCCGCACAGGTTAGAAGTTTTTTTTTTTTTGTTAAAGGAGTTCCTTCTGAAGCCTGGAACTTACTAATCAGATGTGATTGGCTGGCCATGTCACCCCAGGCCTCAGTGTGTCTTCACCTCCTCAGCACAGAGATTCCAAGGATTGCCTTGTGGCCCTGTTCTGGTTCTTTGTTTTTGTTACTGTTCTGAGACAAGATTTTACTTGTAGCTCTAACTGGTAGACCGGGCTAGCCTGGCACGCACAGAGATCCACCTGCCTCTGCCTCCTGAGTTCTGAGATGTAAAGATATTAGCATAGCTGCCTAGATTGATTTTATTCTATTTAGGGAACTGGAGAGATGGCTCAGTGGTTAAGAGCACACTGGCTGCTCTTCGGGAGGACCCAGGTTCAATTCCCAGCACCGCTCATGACTGTCTGAAAATCTGGTTCCGGGTAATCTCACAACTTCTTCTGGTCTCTCAGGCACCAGGCACACAGATGGTGCACAGACATACATTCAGGCAGAACACTTAAACAAAGAAGATAACCAAGTAACAAAAATATTAAAAGGTTTGGTTAATTTGAAAAGTATTTTTGTTTTTATTTACACGTACGTGTGTTTGTGTGAGGGTGTGCTACAAGTGTGGATGCCCATGGAGGCCAGAAGAAATTGTCAGATTGCCTTGGAGCTGGAGTTAGAGGAGATTGTGAGGCGCCTGACATGGGAGTTAGGAATCCAGTTCAGGTCCTTTGCAACCACTCTCAACTGCTGAGCCATATCTCCAGATCCAAGTTTTGGCGTTTTGGAGACAGAGTCTCATTCTGTAGCCCAGGCTGCACTGGAGCTCACTGTGTAACCCAGGCTGGCTTCTAGTTTGCAGCAATCCTCCCACAACCCACCCAATGTTCAGCAGAGCATTCAATTCATACTGAGTATTTAAAGCCTTGGGAGACTCTGGTTAGCCCAGGTTAGGTCAGGGCGGAAAAGGAGAAGTCCCCTTAGCTGGGCGTGGTTGCAAGGCCTGGAATTCTAGCACTCTGAAGGGTGGTAAGAGAACTGGTGTGTAGCCGGACGTGGTGGCGCACGCCTTTAGTCCCAGCACTTGGGAGGCAGAGGCAGGCGGATTTCTGAGTTCGAGGCCAGCCTGGTCTACAGAGTGAGTTCCAGGAC
>NC_034607.1:3733952-3742277 GCF_900095145.1 Mus pahari | reverse complement strand
AAAAAAAAAAAAAAAAAAAAAAAAGAGGACTGGTGTGAATTCAAATCCAGGTTGGGCTGCAGAATGAGACCTTTCTCAGAAAAAACAACAGTAAGCCAGTCATCACACATGCCTGTAAGCACTGCAGAAGTGGATGCAAGGCAGTGAGGAGCTCTAGGCCAGCCTGGGTTAAGTGTAAGACACTTCTTCCAAAAAGAGAAACCCAAAATAACAGAAAAGGACACCTTAACTAATTAATAGCTCTTGCCTGTTTTGGTTTTGAGACAGTGTCTCATGTAGCCCAGGCTAGCCTTGAACTCCCAATCATTCCATCTCTTTCCAGTGCTGATATTAAGGCATGTACTACTATGGCCACTACTATTTTTTTTAATTAATATTTTTAAAGCTTCTTATTTTTAGGGGAAAGGGGGTTAAGGTTTCTCTGTGTAGCTCTGGCAGCCCTGGAATTCCCTCTGTAGACCAGGTTGTCCTCTAACTTACAGAGATCCACTTGATTTTGCCTCTCGAGTGCTGGAATCAAAGGTGTGCATCATCACGGCTGGGATAAATCTTCATTGTACTTTATTATTTATTTATGTATATGTATGTGAGTGTGTGTCCAAAGAGATGAGAGAGGTCAGCTCCCTGAAGCTGGACCTCCAGTTGTGAGTTGCTTGATGTGAGTCCTGGGAATTGAACTTGGGTCCTCTGCAAGAACAAGGTTTGCTCTTAACCACTGAGCGAGCTATCTATCTATCTATCTATCTATCTATCTATCTATCTATCTATCTATCTATGTATTTTTGAGACAAGGTCTCTTGTAGCTCAGTCTGTGACAGATCCTTCTCCCTCCATTTCCCACTGGAATTACAGATGACTCCTCACAAGAACCCAGCAATTGTTACCAGCGAAGGTGAGAATGTGTGTAGGATGGTCAGATGCAGAAAACACCCACAGCATTCCTATTTCCCCTAGTAACTTGTATTTCTTCTCTCTCTCTCTCTCTCTCTCTCTCTCTCTCTCTCTCTCTCTCTCTCTCTTTCTTTTTCAAGACAGGGTTTCTCTGTAGCCCTGGCTGTCCAGAAACTCACTCTGTAGACCAGGCTGGCCTTGAACTCAGACAACCGACACTTCTATTTCCTGAGTGTGGGATTAAAGTCATGTATCACAACCTCCTGAATTATTTATTTTTTAACCTTCTATTTCTAATTGAATGTGTGTATAATTGTGTGAGCTTGTGTGCCGCCCAGGGACTCAGGATCCTGCAGAGCGGATCCTCTGGAAGTGGAGTTCTAGGCAATTGTGAGCTACTTTGTGGGTGCTGGAAATTGAACCTGGGTCCTCTGGAAGAGCAACCAGTGCCTTTAATCACTAAGTTACCTCTCGAGCCCTCTGTACTGAAGTTTTCCTAAAATGATGACTGTTAAACAAGTTTGGCTTTACTTACTCTCAGTGCTGAACATAAGGATTGAGGGAGACCCTGTGTGGAAAGTGTTTGTTATGAGGACTGTGGGTGGTAAGCTGTGTCAGTTGTCTGTCTCCCTCTAGCCCTTGCTGTTCACTGGTGTATGCTAGAGTCGGCCATGTCAGCTCCTCAGAGCTATGTGATACACCATGTTGACAATTTAAGGCTATTTTAATTATTATTTTAAAATATGTATTTATTTTTATGTGTATGATTTCTTTTTTTTTGTTTTGTTTTGTTTTTCTTTTCTTTTCTTTTCTTTTTTTTCGAGACAGGGTTTCTCTGTGTAGCCCTGGCTGTCCTGGACCTCACTCTGTAGACCAGGCTGGCCTTGAACTCAGAAATCTGCCTGCCTCTGCCTCCCAAGTGCTGAGATTAAAGGCGTGTGCCACCACGCCCAGCGTGTATGACTTCTGTATGCAAGCACACACACACATGCTTGGTGCCTAAGGAGGCCAGAGGAAGGGGCTGAGTCCTCTAGGACCAGGATTACAGGCAGCTGTGAACTGCCACATGGCACTAGGACCCAAACCCCAGTCCTCTGAAAAAGCAATACGAGCTTTTAACCATGGAGTCATCTCTCCTTATTTTTTTACTCTGATTATTTATGTGAGCGTATGCCGTGGTATGCACACAGATAACCATGAAGAGTTGACTTTTTCCTTTTACTGTGTGTTCCAGGAATTGAACTCAGGTCTTCAGGTTTGGTGGCAAGTGCCCTGACCCTCTGAAACATTTCGCAACTTAGAGCTGACTTAGATACAAGTGTTTATAGCACAGAAATCAGAAGTGAAGCAAATCAGGGCCCCTCCACCCTGGTCCCAGGCAGACATTTTGTTCCTTTCTTTCCTTCAAAGATGCGAGCTGAACAGTGGAGGACTGTGTGCCAGACAGGAGCGGTTTGACTGTGAGTGGGACAGCTATAAATGAATTTGTCCATGACAGAAACAAAGTCCAGATAAAGGCAGATCAGTGAGGGCAGCTGCTCTTGGCCTCACTGTCCTCAGCGCCTGGCAGAATCTGCATGGATCAAGACTGAGAAAACTGCTAATGTAGGTCAAAGTTCACCAAGACCGGATAACCTCTGCACAACATTGGAGATTCCCTTCATTGGCAGGATTTCCCCTCTCTGACCTTGTCTGGGGGAATTCTAAGTTCTCGCACATGCCTCTACCTGAAGAATGTCAAGTTGCCTCAAATAGATTACAGGAGCACTTTTCTTTCTCCGGATAAAACCTGTTCTGCTAGCACCTCATAGTCTTGAAATGCTTCTTCATGCTAATGAGGTCTTCCTGACACCCTAAGCCCCCAGCCCATGAACTTTGCTATTCTGGGTGTTCTTACCCCAGGTCCTCCAAAACTTTATAAGCCTTGAATCACCCCAGGTAAAGTTGATCTGCCTCCTGATAGCTGGTTCCAACATGGTTATTCACAGTTCATACTCACATGGCTTCCTACCCACCCTCTTCTTGGCTCCTACTGCTTTCTTGAATTGAATCGGTTGACGATCCAGAAAAGGAAGACCCACACAAGATGGCAGCTTGAGCTCCGCTCTTCTGCTAGTAGGTGGGACACACTCTTCTTAGGAATTCAAATCCTTTTTTTTGTTTGTTTGTTTGATTTTTGGTTTTTCGAGACAGGGTTTCTCTGTATAGTCCTGGCTGTCCTGGAACTCACTCTGTAGACCAGGCTGGCCTTGAACTCAGAAATCTGCCTGCCTCCCAAGTGCTGGGATCAAAGGCGTGTGCCACCACTGCCTAACCACACTCCTCTTAGGATCACTGACAGAAGAAAGTCAGGGCTGTGCATATTTCAAAGGGACTGAAATGAAGCCCTGAGCCCCATCTGGCTTCAGGTGGAGGCCTAGAGAGTATTGACTTGCAGTTGGCCGTGTGTCCTGGGGAAACTGGGAATAGGAGGGTGGATCCTGGGATGGCCTAGGCAGCTGGCCACCCCACCCAACAAAGGAGCAGTACTAGGAAACCTGTAGGAGAGGAAAAGGCAAGTTGGGGTGCCAGAAAGGAGGGGAGTTTGTACTATGAAGGGGCTGACTGGAATAGAGACAAATGAGGTTAAGTAAGCAAGGTGGAGGTCTGGCTGTCTCTGAGGATCTTGGAAAGCAGACAAAAGACTCTTTTATCTCTTGCCATTTGGCTGCTCCAGGCAGTGAACTTTTCTGTAAGGAGACAAATCAGAGGCATTTTAGAATTTTAATCTGACACATGTGTGTGCTGAACCTGAAGAAGGGGGGGGGGAGAGACAGACGATGCAACCAAAGAAGGACGTTGTCTCCATAAGCTGGCGGGAAGGAGGAGACACGGAAGCGAAGAGATGAGATGCGGGAAGCAGTTGCTAGGAAACACATTGGGATAGATGGTTGGTCTCATGATGAACTTCAGGTTATGGGCCTCAAGGGCTAGGCTTGAGGAGAAAGGAAAAGGAACATGGCTTGGTAGGTGTTTGAGACTGGGTTACCGGGAAGTACAGTCACAGGCAGGGACTTGTGTTCAAGGGATTTACTAGAGGTCACACTCAGGAGTTAGAGACCAAGAAGAAACAGCCAAGCTGGTGCACACTCAGGCTGCAAACTGCATCAGAGTTAGGGGTTAGGTTCACCTTAGTGCAAGGGCGGCGCGCGCGCGCGCGCGCGCACACACACACACACACACACACACACACACACACACAGGCACTCACGCAAGCACAAGAGGTATTGCCTAAGGTCTGTTGGGAGCGTGTCCTAGAGAGGCTGCTAAGGAGGGGCAGCCGAGTGCACCAGCTGGAGACAGGATCTTGGCCCAAATGTCAGCTGGGCAGAGCATCCGTACTGAGTGTGTTGGAGCGGAGGCTGTAAGGAAATTAACAACTGGCAACCTGGAGCCAGTGAGAACCTGACCCAAGGTTGGCCACACCTGAAGAAAGGGATTAGACACTCAGACTTGAGGACAGTGGCACACAGGTGACATTATGAACTAGCTTGGAGCTCTTAGAGGGTCACCGATAGACAGAGGGGTGACAATTGGCATGCCTGGAGGGAAGATGGGTGGGAGAAGATGTTGGTAGGGGGAGCGCCTTAGAGAGGTAAGTGACCCTTTGTTAGAACTGGAAGACAAAGGGAAAAGGTTGAAGGGCAATGAGTAGGACAAAAGGTCGATGTGTTTTTGTTCAGAGTTTTGTTGTTGGCCTTTGAGGGAAGTCATGGCTGACTGGTTGAGAAGCCGCAGTGAGCTCATATTCCAGCTCACATCCCGCGGCCTGACATTCTGACAAACACGAACCTTAGGGCACTTTATTTTCTGCTCTTTTTTGGTGCTGGGACTGAACCCTGAGTCTCATACATGCTTTTGTGTTGAGCTATAGTCAGTCTCTTAAAACAATTTTTTTTTAAAGTATTTATTTCTATTTTAGGTGTATGAATGTTTACCTGCAGATGTTTGTGCACTCTGGAAAGGCCAGAAAAGGGCATCAGATTCCCTGTAACTGAGTCTAACATGTCAGTTCTGGAACTGAACCCATATCCTCTGTAAGAGTGGCAAGCCCTCTTAACTGCTGAGACATCTCTCCAGTCCAGTTTTTAAAATTTTGAGACCAGGTCTCGCTCAGCTGCCCAGGCTTGTCTTGAACTCACTCTGTAGCCCAGGCAGGCTTTGAACTTGTCTCCCTTTTCTACACCTCCCAAATAACTTGAGTTACAACCCCGTTGTTAGGGAGTTCTCAGTTAAGATTCACAGATTGCTCAACTGACCTAAAAATTACTTTATGGCACCCAGCAAGCCAGCCTGTCTCAGTGGCTTCAGGCAGGCTTTGCCATGTTCATGGATCCTTCAGGCAAGGCACTAGAACAGAATAGCAGGGACAGGCTTGTCTCTGCAACGAGTGACTGGAATCGCCCACAGCCTCCTGTACCCCAGTGTTGGGTACAGGCTGTCGGCTATTGCTATGGGGGCCGCAGGTCTCCCAGAGTAGTAACTGATCTCAACTAAGACTGGAAACTGAGAGAAATATGTGGAAGCACAAGGAGTGTGGAGAAAGCTTTAAGGTGTTTCTGCCAGCTCAGGTATTGCTGGCCTTAAAAGAACACTGTCACAACAGAAATGGGTCTAGTTTGTTTTACTTCATGTTTCTCTTGCACACTGCTGGCTGGTTGCTAAGAGACGAGGCATAATCTTTATACCCTCAGTACTAGGGAATCAAACCCAGACCTCATGGATACTGTGCAAACACTTTACCACTGAGCCACACTTTAGAACCCTGTTATACTTATTTTATGATACCACTTTAAAAATATTTATTTTATTTTTAAATAATGCTTATGTGCCCATGCCTGTGTTTCAGTATGTGAATATGTGAATCTAGGTGGCCAAAGCTGCTGGGTAGAGGGTTGGATCCCCTGGGGCTGGAGTTACAGATGGTTGCGAACTGCCCAGTGTAGGAGCTTGGAACAAGTTGATCTCTGCAAGAACATGTGCTGTCTACTGCCGAGCCATCTCTCCAGCTCCATCTTTTTTTTTTTTTTTTTTTAAAGATTTATTTATTTATTATATGTAAGTACACTGTAGCTGTCTTCAGACACTCCAGAAGAGGGCGTCAGATCTTGTTACGGGTGGTTATGAGCCACCATGTGGTTGCTGGGATTTGAACTTTGGACCTTTGGAAGAGCAGTCGGGTGCTCTTACCCACTGAGCCATCTCACCAGCCCCCAGCTCCATCTTTTTTAAAGTGAAAAGCAGAGGAAGGAGATTTATTGGTTTACTTACATTAGGGAGTGGAACAAATAAAGGAGTCCAGCAGTACCCTGCTTCTCTTCCAGTGACACCCCACCTCTTTTTGAGATGGGGGTCTCATATTGAGGCAGGGTCTCATATATCCCAGACTGGCCTTGAACTTGCTAAATAACCAAGAATAACTTGAACAACTTGTTTGTTTGAGAGATGAGGTCCTTCTCTGTATGCCCTGGCTGTCCTAGAACTTGCTATATAGAACAGACTGGCCTTGAACTCTCAAGAGTTTAAGGCTCTGGTTCCTGAGTGCTGCCATTAAAGGAGTGTGTCTGACAGCAACGTTTTTCTTTCTGAAGATTGGTTCTGTCCTTTTATTGTGGGTTCTGGGGGTCAGAATCAGTCAGGGAGGGGGTTTTTACTCTTTGAATCAGATTGACTTTCGTTCCCATCTTCTATTATTATTATTATTATTGTTGTTGTTGTTGTTGTTGTTGTTGTTACTATTATTCACTTCACTACATATGCCTGGCTGGTCTCAAACTCACTGACAGCCTCCTGTTTCTGCCTCTGCCTCTGCCTCCTCCAGGGTGCTATGCCTATCCCTTTAACAACTCTTCTTCTTCTTCTTCTTCTTCTTCTTCTTCTTCTTCTTCTTCTTCTTCTTCTTCTTCTTCTTCTTCTTCTTCTTCTTCTTCAGCTTTTTATTACATTGATTTACTCACTGTTACATGTGAATGTCAATGTGTATATGGAGGTCAGAGAGGGACTGTATCCATTTCAAGCCTTCAGACTCAGTGACCAGTGCCTTTACCCACCAAACCAACTCTCTGGCCTGATAACACACCTTTTATATAACTGGATCACTTTCCTCACACCCCATTGGTCAGAATGGGCTCCCACAGTGGAGTGGAGTGTCAGTCACATGCCAAGGAGAGCATGTAGCAGAGGGTCATCTCTGGAAAATGCAGTAGCCTCCTCCTACCTTAGGATACATTCCATGACTTCTGGTGTATGTCTAAAACTGGTTCCCAATCCACCATAAGCTACATTTTTTTCTTATATGTATGTATCTGTGATAAAATTTAATTCATAAATTAGGCACAGTCACAGATTCACAGTAAGTGTAATAAATACTTGTATTGGAAAGTTGTAATTCGGTCTCTTGAGATATCTTACTGGGTAGCATAGCATGCATCCTGGTTTCTGTGGTGATGTGATAAATTGAGGTGCTTGATGTAGGCATTGAGACATAGTACTGGATACCACTGGCCTTTTGAGCATGCGTCAGGAGGCCCCTCTGCCCGAGGGCACTGTGGATCACAGGGCCATGACGATGCAGGGTGAGTAGTGTATATAGGATGGATACACTGGACAGAGGGATGATTCACATCCTGGGAGGGGCTGAGCAGGACAGCACTAGATTTCATCACACAGCTTGAAACAGCAGAATTTAGGGATTGTTTATCTCTGTAATTTTCCGTGTATTATTTGCAAGGGTAACAGAAGCTGGCACAAGCAAAGCATGGGCAGAAGCTTACTTAGATGGTTGTGGAAGGACGGATCCTCTTTGACCCAGCATCTTCTTTGCACATATACTGTGTCATTTGATCTAAACCTGCTATCGGGAGGATTACAGTTAAAGTAACTGAGGCTCAGAAGGGAAAGTAGTTCGGCTCAGATTCAGGTCCCAGCATTCAGCTGTGTCAGGACCCCTGGGTCTCTAGGTGCATGCTGATCTTACTAACAAAACACTGCCTTCAGTATGTTCTTTCCTTCCCACACAGGACCACCACAGTGTAGAGGGGAGTCCCTGGGACCCCTCTTGACTGGTCCTGCATTTTAGAGGTATGGTGACTTAGTTTACTTGTGTAAAATATTTTATTATTATTTTATATGCACGGGTGTCTCGACTCTGTGTCTGTCTGTGTGCCATGTGTGTGCCTGGTGCCAGCAGAAGTCAGAAGAAGGCATCTAATCTCTTATAACTCCAGTTACAGGTATCTGTGAGAAATGGGGTGCTGGGAACCAATGTTGATCTTCTAAAGAAGACACCAATGCTTTTAATCAGTGAGCCACCTCTCCAGCCAAAGCATCAAGGTGATTTTAAATGAACACTTTGGGGAAGCTGGGTTAGGATTTTACTGCTGTGAACAGACACCA
>NC_034607.1:3724837-3733457 GCF_900095145.1 Mus pahari | reverse complement strand
CTGGAACTCACTTTGTAGACCAGGCTGACCTCGAACTCAGAAATCTACCTGCCCCTGCCTTCCAAGTGCTGGGATTAAAGGCATGCGCCACTACCACCCAGCCTATTTCATTTTTAAAATGAAGACTTTATATGATTTCCTAGAACAGAGCTGAGTTCATCTTCTGAATTGGAGAGAAGGTTGGGACAAAACCCCTCTCTTCTCTCATCTCAGGGTTCTAGTTAATGATCGAGGGGCACAAGGTAGGAAATGGTAATGGAATCTTACCAGGGACGGCTGAGGTAGAACCATCACACCCAGACCTGGGCAGAGAGAAGGAAAACTAAAAGAGAAGTGGCTGGAGCAGCTCCTTTTGGTCCCACTCAGAGGGAGGAAAGGGATCCAGTTCTGCCCACTCCCCAAGTTACATCCCAACCCCCAAACAGCTCAGTTCCCTGAGGAGAGAAGCCCTGCTGAGGGCAGCAGTGGGGTGGGTGCTACATCAACCAGGAGCAGGCCAGAACAGATCTTGGGACTTGCACTGAGCCTCAATCTCCAAATCTTGCTTGTGCCTTTCTCCCTCCCCAGCCAGTCTTTGATAGTATCTCTTTAGAAATGACCCCAGGCTAGCAACTTCTTTCAGAGATTATAGATCAGGAAAGGTCTGAAACCATGACTTCTACTTCTTGT
Source organism: Mus pahari (assembly GCF_900095145.1). Classification (NCBI taxonomy): domain Eukaryota; kingdom Metazoa; phylum Chordata; class Mammalia; order Rodentia; family Muridae; genus Mus; species Mus pahari. Next base: position 3,732,788 of record NC_034607.1, on the reverse strand, counting down.
GTGGGCTGGCAGCACGGGGCTTTCTTGTTTCATGATACACCAAGGAGGACTGCCTCTCGATAGATCCCTGTTCCTGATATCCCCTGCTATACCAACCCCACCGAGTCTTCTCAGATATTTCATTATTATTATTATTATTTGCCATTTTTATGTGTATATGTATGTTTTAGAGATTCTCTGCCTGGGGAGATGTTAACAAATGTTTCTCCTCTTTCTTGGGCACCAAACCAAAAGTACCATTTCACCGAAGTCTAACTTGGAGAACCAATGAGTTTATTTATTGGGTTTACTTAAAAGCCCAGATGAGGGGTTACTCACAGGAGCAAGAGTTACCCCAAAACAGCCACAGCACTGGATCTTACCTTAGAATAATTGGCGACTTCCTCATGGCTGTACTGATGGAGTCCTGTCTTAGGCCTGGTCTTAGCTGCCCTCCTGGGCTTTTGGTACTTGGGACACTCTTGGAAAACTAATAAATGGGGGGGCACCACCATGGTTATGTTGTTGACTGGGTGCCTTGAGGTACACACATAAAAGCCAGGTCTTGGTGATAAGAAGGTCAGGGTACTTGTGAGGCCCTCCCCACTATGATTTAAAATAAAATAACTATATATAACTATATATATGTGTGTGTGTGTGTGTGTGTATTTTTTAAGATTTATTTTATTTATATGAGTATACTGTAGCTGTCTTCAGACACACTAGAAGAGAGCATCAGATCCCATTTCTTTTTTTTATTTTGGTTTTTCAAGACAGGGTGTCTCTGTATAGCCCTGGCTGTTCTGGAACTCACTTTGTAGATCAGACTGGCCTCGAACTCAGAAATCCGCCTGCCTCTGCCTCCCAAGTGCTGGGATTAAAGGTGTGTGCCACCACACCCGGCTCGGATCCCATTTCAATGGTTGTGAGCCACCATGTGGTTGCTGGGAATTGAACTAAGGTCCATCTGGAAGAGTATTCAGTGTTCTTAACTGTTAAGCCATCTCTCCAGCCCATAACTATACTTTTTAAAAAGGGCTTCTGTTCTGAAACTTACTTTGTACCTGGGTGGAACTTGAACTTGCAGCCATCTTCCTGCCTCAGCCTCCTGGGTACTATGATTATAGACAAGTGCCACCACCCCTGGTATGGATGGGCCCTCTCCACTCGGTTTTTCCCATCCTCCCCTCTGTTGAAGGCATTCCCCTCTTCCATGAAGTCCTTGATGAAAGCTCACTGTGTCTCCAATGCTTGCCCCTGCCCCCCACTTGGATTCACCTTCCTGAGCCTTGGACCCGCCTCCACAGTACCATGCCTGAGTCAACCCTTGTTTCTTTGTTCAGGCCTGGCCAATATGCCTCCTGGCCCCCTCCCTCCCACCTCCCTACAGAAATTACTCACCAGTTACGTCATCAATCGCTGGAATGCGCACTGTCCTCCAAGACACTCTTCCCACACCATCTATTGTTTTGTTTAGACTAACAATATTTTCCCAATAACAAGTGTTTACCATGGAAAATTTAGATGCAAAATGTATACAAAGAAAAAACAATACCCACCGGTTCTGGAAGCCAAATCTCATGAGTATGTCTTTTAGAATTCTCCCCAGTGTCCTTTGTTTCCAGGGCTTCATGCATGTCTATTAGTCCTTCTGCTACTTTATTTTGACAAGATCTCACCAGGTAGCCCAGGCTGTCTTCAAACCCACAGTCCAGTCCTCAATCTCCTGTTTGCTGGATGGGGCTGAGGCTACCATGCTGGACGCTAGTTTTTTCCTTCCTCTTAAAATCCCTCCCTCACCCCCTACCACCCACTCTGTGAGTGAATCTCATCCTGTCATTCTCTGAGAAACCTTCCCTCCCCCACACTTTAGGACTCCTGTGACACAGGCAGGATCCAGTACTTTTCCTTATCGAACTAACCACAGCTAGAAATAAACGGTCATTTGTGTTCCTCTTGTTTGATATGTCTCCTAGATACAAGGTTTGATGCACAGGTTAAGACTGGCCTTTCTTACTTATTCGAGTGTGTGTGTGTGTGTGTGTGTGTGTGTGTGTGTGTCTAGCCTCAGATGTATGATTCTCCTGCATCAGCCTCATGCATGCTGAGACTTCAGATATGCGCCAACAGCCTGGCATCCTCTTGTTTATCCTAACGGTCTCACTGGTCAGCACAACATCCAGTATACGGGAAACATATTAACACATCTCACTAGGACACTGTCCTAGAATAACCATGTGCTCACGTTCAGTTACTCTTTATAAGATCAATTTGAAGATTGTGGATGTAGCTCAGTTGGTAGGAATACCTGTGTAACATACTTAGTCCTGGGTTCAGTCCCCAGCACTGTATAAACTGGGTGTCGTGGCACATGTTTGTAATCCCAGCACTCAGGAGGTAGATGCATAAGAATTGTAAGTTCGAGGCCATCATCAGCCACAAGGTGAGTTCAAAGCCAGCTTGGGTCACATGAGATTTTTGTCCTTAAAAACCATTGTGTCTCCGGGCGTGGTGGCGCACGCCTTTAATCCCAGCACTCGGGAGGCAGAGGCAGGCGGATTTCTGAGTTCGAGGCCAGCCTGGTCTACAAAGTGAGTTCCAGGGTAGCCAGGGCTATACAAAGAAACCCTGTCTCAAAAACAAAACAAAACAAAACAAAAACCAAAAAAAAAAACAAAAAACAAAAAACAAAAAACAAAACATTGTGTCGGGGACACGACCCTGGAGAGTTGGCTCAGTGATTAAGAGGAACAAGTAATTACTTGTTCCCCCAGAGGGCCCCAGTTTGATTTTCAGCAACTATGTGGTGGCTCACAACCATCTGAACTCTAGTACCCAGGGATCTGACACCTTCTTCTGACCTTCCTGGACACCAGGCACACATTGCACATACACATTATACATATGTGTAGACAAAACATTCGTACACATAAAAATAATTTTTTTCAAAGAGTGAGTAAAGATGGCTTAGCAGTTAAGAATACATACTGATTTTTTTTTCAGAGGATCCAAGTTTGATTTCTGCCTCCCTACCAGGCTATTTACAGTGGCCTATAAAGGTAGCTCTAGGGGATAGATGTTTTCTTCCACACATGTGCACACACACACACACACACACACACACACACACACACACACACACAGACGTGCATAAACACATAGTTAAAAGGAATTTGACAAACACAGCTAATTAATTATGGTGTACCTGACATGGTCCCAGAGACAGGACACTGAACTAGAGGTTCCCACTCCCCAGGAGCCCTCAGCCTTTTAAGGAAGAAAGATTAGTAAATAAGATTTCTATATATCTCTCAAGTATATGGCAGCTAATATTAGGCTGTATTCATTGACAGAAGTGACACTACCCCTTTTAAAGATAATGTATTTTAATGTGTATATGTGTGTACCTATGTGAGCTTATGTGTATTATGCACATATGGTATCCTCGGAGACCAGAGAGGGCGTCAAATCCACTGGAAATGGAGTTACAGGTAGATGTGGGCCACCTGATAGAGATGCTAGGAACTAAACCCAGGTCTTCTGCAAAGGCAGTATGTTCTTTTAACTGCTAGGCCATCTAACCAGCCTTAACATCATTTTAAAGAGTTTGCCCTTACTAATGAGTTAAACACACAGAATCTGGGATTATGGGATTGGGGAGGACTGTGAGATTACAGGACAGCAATGCAAAGGCAGGTAGGAAACCGAGCCAGGAGAGAACGGCAGAATACTAGGGGATCTGGAAGGGGCTCTCACTCTGGAATCTTGTTGAAGCCTCTTGCCAGTTGCGAGCCAAGAATGCCAACAAGGGCTAGCAGGATAGCTCAGTGGGTGAAGACTTCAGCAGCCAACCCTCAAGACTTTACTTTGATCCCTGGAACCCACATAGTGGAAAGAAAGCACCAACTCCCTCAAGCTGTCCTCTGACCTCACCTCCACAAGCCACACCCCCCATACACAGAAAGTAAATACATGTAATAAAAAAAATTACAGAAGAAAAAAGAATTCCATAACAATTAACATTTGCTACGGAAGTTGGCAACATAGAGACATTGTTTCTTTTACCCAGAGATGTTTCAAGTAAGAATGTTAAAATAGCAGTGAATCAGGCTGGAGGACTTAGCATATGCAGCTTGATAACTTCCTCCCTCCCCTCCTGGAATTTCACAAACAAGATTAGTAACTTTGCTTCTTTGTGTCCAGGCTTTTTTTTTTTTTTTTTAAAGGTTCATAATTTCTGTTTACAGTGGAGATATCCTAACTTCCTGCATGCCCCTGACCTAAGATGTGACCTTATCTACACAGCAGCCCTGTAAATTCCACACAAGACTCACTTAGATTCCTTAGGAACCCTTTGAAGAACTCACCAAAATTGTACACATAGGGGCTGGGAGTGGAGATTTCTTGGTAGAGTGCCTGCCTAGCATGCCTTGGTGTCAATGCTTACCACCCTATAGGTGCTTGCCCATCATTCCAAAACGTGGAAAGCAGAAGCAAGTGGACCAGAAGTTCAAGGTCATCCTGGGACTACGTAGCTAGCCTGGGCTACTGGAGATGGTGTCTTAAAGGATGACAACAAGACGAACCTAGCACCAGGACTTTTTCCATCTGCTCTACCTTAGGAACTTTTGCTGTTGTCTTCTGCCTCTGCCCATTCTGAGAATCTTCACATCTTTGTTCTCTCTCTCTCTCTCTCTCTCTCTCTCTCTCTCTCTCTCTCTCTCTCTCTCTCTCTCTCTCTCTGTTGTTTTTAGACAAGTTCTCACTATGTAGCTGTAGGTGGTCTGGAACGCNTGTCTTCTGCCTCTGCCCATTCTGAGAATCTTCACATCATCTTTAAGTATCAAAAATTCTCTCTCTCTCTCTCTCTCTCTCTCTCTCTCTCTCTCTCTCTCTCTCTCCTTTGTTTTTAGACAAGTTCTCACTATGTAGCTGTAGGTGGTCTGGAACGCACAGAGATCCACCTGCCTCTGCCTCCTGAGTGCCACTATGCCTGGTAATTATCACATCTTTTGATATCCCCTGTGCAAAAGATCTGTCTGTCCTGAATGTTTTTCTCCTCATGTCCACATCCTTAATCACCTCCAGCCCAGGTGCCCACCTTCACCTCCCACCTCTGCTATCTGTTGGTCTCACTCAAGTCCCTTCTCCACTTTGAAGCCAGACTAAGCCACCCCAGATGCAAGCACACACAGTCTTTCCCTGGCTTAAAACTCCAGTGGCTTCCCACAGGCTTTGCCAAAATACATTCAAAGGGACTGGAGAGATTGCTCAGTGGCTGCTCTTGCAGAGGACCTGGGTTTGGTTCCCAAGACTGCTCACAACTCTCTCTCCCCCCCCCCATTAATTAATTTATTTACTCACTTTACATCCTGATCACAGCCCCCTTCTTTCCTCCCAGTGACCCCTTTCACCTCTGAGAAGCAGGGGTCCTTTCCTGGGTGTCATCCCACCCTGGCACCTCAAGTCACTGCAGGACTAAGCACATCCTCTCCCACTGAGGCCAGACAAGGCAGTCCAGTTAGGGGAACAGGATCCGTGGGCAGGCAACAGAGTCAGGGTGAGCCCCGTTCTGAGTCAGGGGGACCCACATGAAGACAAGGCTGTACATCTACAACTCTTTTTTTTTTTCTTTTGGTTTTTCGAGGCAGAGTTTCTCTGTGTAGCCCTGGCTGTCGTGGAACTCTCTCTGTAGACCAGGCTGGCCTTGAACTCAGAAATTCACCTGCCTCTGCCTTCCAAGTGTTGGGATTAAAGGCATGTACCACCACTGCCCAGCCTCTCCCTTTCTTTAATTCCTCTTTCCTCCCTTTCTGAGACAGGGCCTCATGTAACCCAGGCTCCCCTTACATTCACTGTGTTTGAGGATGAACTGGAATTCCTGCCCCTCCTGCCCCTCCTGCCCCTACCTCCCTTTAGTCCTGCACTGCCATATTCAGTTTTATGTGCTGATTGTAACATTTCAGTAAGCACTCTGACAACTGAGCTACATCCTCAGTCTGTTTGCTTTTCTTTATCTATTTTTTTTAAAAAGATAACTTTAATTAATTTATTTACTACTGTTTATGTGTATGAGGTTTTTCTCTATGTATAAGTCTATGCATCACATATACGCCTGGTTCCCCGTGGATGCCCAAAGAGGACTTTAGAACCCCCAGAACTGGAGTTGTAGGTGATTGTGAGCCCCAGGCTCAGTAGTAGATTGCATAGATCCTTCTTGTGCAATCTTGCTTTCTCATGGTTGTTAAGCCCTGCTCATGCCTAGGCAAGCTGGACATGGTGGCACCCATATCTGTGGTCCCAGCATTGGGTTTGCAGAGGCTGGAGGATCTCACCTTGAGTTCTAAGCCAGCTTGGTATACATAGTGAGTTCTAGGCCAGCCAGGGCCACACAGTGAGACCCTGTCTGAAAAGACCAAAAGCAACATACTTGGGGGACTGCGGATCAGGGGCCCCTGGAGGGTTGTATGTATAGTGGGAATAGAGCCCCACACTTGTCCTGCCACACCCCACCCTGTGCATCTCTCTACCTTTTGAAATTTCATTATGATGATAAACCAGCAGACACAATCATTTTCCTGAGTTCCAAGATCTGGGCTCACAAGGTAACTGAATATGCAAAGGGAATTATGGGAATTTCAATTTACAACACAGTTAAAACAACTTTGGACTTTGTAATGGCTGGTTTTATGTCCACTTGACACAAGCTAGAGTTACCTGAAAGGAGGAAACTTCAGTTGAGATAATGCTTCCATAAGATCCGGCTATAGGGCATTTTCTTAGTGATTGATGGGGGAGGGCCCAGCCTATTGTGAATGATGTCATCCCTGGGCTGGTGGTCCAGGGCTCTCTAAGAAAGCTGGTTGAGCAAGCCTTGGGAGCAAGCCAGTAAGCAGCACCCCTCTATGGTTTTTGCATCAGCTCCTGCTTCCAGGTTCCTGTCCTGAGTTCCCTCAGTGATGGGCAGTTACCTGGAAGTGTAAGGTGAAATAAACACTTTCCAAGTTGCCTTGGTCATAGTGTTCCATCACCATGACCTATTAGGACAGAAGTTGGCACCAGGATTGTGTGGTATTACTGGGCCAGACCTGACCCATATTGTTTGGGGGGAAGATTGTGAAAGGATTTCAGAACTTTGGGCAAGAAAGAACGTTGAGTCTTCAAAGCTTGGTGAATTGTTCTGTGGCAGCTTGGAAGAAAGGAATTTTGAGAGAAATGTACACAACAGAGGCCTGGCTTGTGAAGTTCCAGAGGGAAGCAAAGACTCTGCTAGGCTATTCGTGTGAAGAGTGTGTGGTGTCTGGCCAGCAGGAGCTGAAGAATCAGCTGTGATTAATGAGAGACCAAAATCACTAAAGTAAAAATTTTGCTTTGCTGGGACAATAAATGCTGGTTATCTGGGGATAAAGACTCAGCTGTGATTAAGAGACCAGCATCATTGACGTGAAACCTTCCAGGAAATGTTTCCTCAAGGTCAGCCACAGAATCTATGTTCCTGGGGTGGTCAAGGTTGCAATTTGCACTGGCCGCTGAATGTAAGCGTCACCAGGTGGTGCTGGTTTTGAAGGCACAAAAGGGTCGTGGAGAACAGCCGAGGCTTGGCACTGTGTGGCAGCGCTGGAGTCCTTGAAGAGCAACCAGGAGAGGCTGATGGTGGAAGTGCAGCTGAGTTGTAGCAAGGGATCCCGCAGTTTTGGAGATGCCAGTAATATGGGATACCAAGAACAGCAGCAGTGGTGGAGTGGAGCCAACCGGAGCCTAGACGACAAGCTGTGTGTACTGCAGCAGTGAGGGCTGGAGAAATGACCCAAGCTCCTTAAAGGAGCCCAAAAGAATGTCAGTGAATCCTAGATAACTGGACTATGAGTTACTTATACTTTGGAAATTTGTTCAGATATTCTTCATTCAGATTGTGACTTCGTCCTGGTCCTTCCCTCTTGAAGAAAGGATTTAATTTATTTTGATTTTATAG
>NC_034607.1:3716699-3724671 GCF_900095145.1 Mus pahari | reverse complement strand
CTTTGTAGACCAGGCTGGCCTCGAACTCAGAAATCCGCCTGCCTCTGCCTCCCGAGTGCTGGGATTAAAGGCATGCGCCACCACGCCCGGCTTTGAATTTCAGTTTTTTAAAGTAGGATTTTATTTTTATTTTATGAACATTAGTGATTTGCATGCACATACATCTGTGTGAGGGTGTCAGATCTCCTGGACCTGGAGTTACAGACAATTGTGAGCTGCCTTGAAGGTGCTGGGAATTGAACCCAGGTCCTCTGGAAGAGCAGCCAGTGCTCTTAACTGCTGAACCATCTCATTTTTAAGTGTTTGAATTTTTAAAAACTGTGGGACTTTAAAATTTTGGAGTGTTCATATTATAGTGTTAATAGTGTGTAATCTTGGGGAAGAATAAGGAAAAGAAAGGTTATATAGCTTAATGCTGTGTATAAATGCTGGGGCCCTGAGTGGCAGTGCGGGCTTTTGGTTGGTTGCTGTTGGTTGTGGTTTGTTAAGTAGTTGTATGCAAAGAATGGGGGAAGAGGAAGAGGAAGAGGAAGNGGAGGAAGAGGAGGAAGAGGAAGAGGGGGCAGGGGTAGTAGGAAGGGGAAAGAGGAGGGGGAATGAAGAGAAGGAGGGGAGGAGGTGGAAGAGGATAATTATATATCCTGATGTCAGAGATCAAACTTTCCCCAAGGAACCTGACACCCCTAATCAGCAGGAAGTAGTCTAACGTTAACAACTTGTTAACTTGTCACCTTTTCTGCCACTCAATTAGACATCACTTTCTTTCTTTTCTTTTTGTTTTTTTTTAAGATGTATTTATTATTATACATAAGAACACTTGCTTCAGACACACCAGAAGAGGGCATCAGATCTCATTATGGGTGGTTGTGAGCCACCATATGGTTGCTGGGATTTGAACTCAGGACCTTCAGAAGAGCAGTCAGTACCCTTACCCACTGAGCCATCTTGCCAGCCCCTAGACATCATTTTCAAACATGGGTGCTTCCTTCTACAAACTAACTTTACCTTCGTTGTTTGGCACTAAAGGTGTGCCCTAAGGGAGTGTGTGTATTCCCCCCAGGGGTATTAAAAGTGTGTGCTAAAGACTAAGTCGCACCACAACTAGAAGCAGGTTCAAATATCCCAACTTTTCCAAATTGTTCTCTGACCTGAACACGTTCAACATGGTATGTGAGTGTCTCCCTATAATTTAAGGTAATTAAGATTTTTGGCAGAGGCTTCCAGGGAACACTATGAACGGGTTCTTGTGTTTTTCCAAGTTCTAAATGAGAAAAATGTGTGAACTCCAACTGTGCCCTCCCCTGAGCTCCCTCGATCTGTCTCTGAAGCCTGCCCTTTTCCCCATGTGGCTGCTAGCAGACCCTCAACTGCAAACAGTGTGGCTTTCCCTTTTCTCTTAATTTCCCCTTTTCTGACAGTTGTCAAGATTTACAGCTTACCTGCCCCATTTTCTCTTATATGCTAATAAAATTATTCTTAAGCTGAAAAAAATGATTTTTTAGTGTGTGTGGGGGAGGCAGCTTGGGGCTGGAGAGGTGTCTCAGCTGGTAGGTTGCTGGCTGGTCTGTCATGTATGAATGAATGTCTAGTGACACACAAAAACTGGGTATGGCAGCCTACACTGAAATCTCAGTGTGGGAAGTGTAGGCAGGGGGGGATCAGAAGGTCAAGGTGGAAACTGGAGAGATGGCTGAACAGTTAAGAGCATTTGATATTCTTTCAGAGGACCCAAGTTAGGCTCCTAGAACTCATGAGAGTGACTCACTAGTTCCAGTGACCCTGATGCCCTTGTCTGGACTCTGAGGGCGCCTGTATGGTTCTTGTGCACATAAATGCTTGCAGGCACACATACATACATAAAATAAAGAAATCTGTTTAAAAGTTCAAGATCTTCCCTGACTAGTTAGAGGCTGGCCTGGGACCTGTGACCCTCTGACTAAAAAAAAAAAAATAAAATAAAAAATAAGCAAATAAAAATAAGGAGGTGGAACTGGGAAGTGGTGGCACACACCTTTGATCCCAGAACTTGGGTGGCAGAGGCAGGCGGATCTCTGAGTTCGAGGTCAGCCTGGTCTACAGAGTGAGTTCCAGGACAGCCAGGGCTACACAGAGAAACCCTGTATCGGATAAAAAAAAAAAAAAAAAAAAGTGGTGGACAGGAGTTGGGTTTAATCTCCTCCAGCAACACTCCCTCAAAAAAGGTGGGGGCCATTTTAGAGACTGAGCCCTTATCCTGAGGGATTTGATCCCATCTCTAGAACAGGTCAGGACCGAATCAGATTAGAATACTTGGGAAGGGGGAAGGACAATTCATTATGAACTTAGTGTAACAACTTGTTTAAAACTAACAAGCAATAAAAATGTCTCCTCCCTCCTCGGGGCAGCCAAGACACGATCCCCTTGTCCTTGTCCTTACAGTTTTGACGTTGTGTATGTTTTAGAACAAGCAGGAAGAATCTGGCTAGGACCTGGTGCTGGTTTAAAGGGGTGGAGGTGGGGGCTAGTACTCTGCCTGCTCATGGACTCTGGACCTCTGGGGACTCAGAGACGAGAGGCGTGTGCAGATTCTTCAGGGCACAGGAAACCCTCAGTCTGTTCTAGAGCTGCAGAGGGGATAAGGAATGTTTAGAGCCTTGGCACAGTTCCAACCCTAGCTAACATACCAGCTCAAGAGCCTACTCCGGGTACCTGCCTGTAATCCCACTGTTCAGGAAGTAGAGGCAGAAGGATCAGACCAGCCTGAGCTAGATGAAACCCTGTCTCAGCACCACAGAGCAGGATGTGGAGCCAGGAGCTGGCTCAGTGGGAAAAGTGCTTGTTAGGTAAGGATGAGAATATGAGTTCAGATCCCAAGTATCCAGGTAAAAGCCAGGTAAGAGGTACGTACCTTCCAGGGCCTCTGTGGTCAGTGTCTTAGTTAGGGTTTTACTGCTGTGAACAGACACCATGCATACTGTGAACAGGCAACTCTTAGAAGAACAACATTTAATTGGGGCTGGCTTCCAGGCTCAGTCCATTATCATCAAGGCAGGAACATGGGAACATCTGGGCAGGCATGGTGCTGAAGGAGCTGAGAGTTCTACATTTCATCTGAAAGTTGCTGGCAGAATACTGACTTCCAGGTAGCTAGGATGAGGGCCTTTTATAGCCCACACCCACAATGACACACCTGCTCCAACAGGGCCACACCTCCTAATAGTGACACTCCCTGGGCCGAGCATATACAAACTATCAGAGCCAGCCAGCCTAGCTGACACCACAAACTCTGAGTTCAGTAACCAACTAAGTCTCAAAATAAGGTACAAAGCAATAGAGGGTGACATCAAAAGTCAACCTCTTGATTCATCCCATGTCCTTGTGGGTGAGTGACCTGCATACACATGTTCACATGCACACACACACACACACACACACACACACACACACACACACACGAGAAAGAGAAATATCACATTCACAGAAACACATACACACTCACACTAAAAAGGAAAAATAAAAACCTGAAATCACTAAAGTCCCAGCATCCTGTTCTGACTCTGTTCTGTGCTTAGGTCTCAGCCTTCCCGTCCTCAATAGACACACCTGCCTTGGCGACACATCTGAGATTTCCATGGCCTGGGCCACAGTCTAAATATACTAACTAAATAATAGACGAGTTGTGTCTAAAATGAGAGCTATCTCCTGCCAGGCATGAACGTTTCAAGGTTGCTCCACTTCGATGCATCTTTCTGGGTTTTGCTTTTAGGAACTGTCTCCCTAAACTCAGGCACCAAGAGACTTTTCTGAGGGCTCAAGCTCACTCTTGGTCGGGTTGTCAGTTGGCTGAATCTGCATGTTGTTAACTATCTCTGGTGGATAGTAGCAAGACAGTCGCAACAACAAAGATCCGACAGAACAGAATACCTACAGACTGACGAAACCAAAACCAGCTTCCGGGCAACGCCACAGACGGCTGACTTCACAATACAGTTGTTGGTAGCCTTTCATTTTCCTTTCTTCTGTCTACCTTCTCTTCCTCCCCCCTCCCTTTCTCCTTATCTTCCTTCTCTCCCTCTTCCTCATTCTCTTCTTCCTCCTCCTGCTCCTTCTCTACCTCCCCTGTCTGTTCCTTCTCTTATTCCCCCTCTCCTTTTTTCTGCTTCCCTCCTCTTTTTTCTCTTTCTCTTCCTCCTTTCCTTTCTCCTCTCCCTCCTCTTTCTCTTCTTCTTCCTCGCCTCCTTTTTCTCCTCTTACTCTTCCTTCCCCCTTTTCTCCTTCTACTCCTCTTCTCCTCCTCCTCTCTCCATCTTCTCCTTTCTCCTCCTCCCCCGACTCCTCCTCCTCACCGTCCTCCTCATGTTAGTAGGACTTCGCTTTGTTATTTGCTGAGACAGTCTCCCTGAGTGGTCCAGGTTGACCTTGAACTTGCAGTTTGCCCGTTTTATTCACCTAAATGCTGGATGCAAGGTTGTTTTGTTTGTTTGTGACTTTCTTGGTTTCACAGACGCATTTCGTGGGTCATCAGAAACGGCCACATATGGAAGTATGCCTGTAACCCCAGCAGTAGGAGGAGGGAGAAGCCGGGATCATTGTCAACTCAGGGCCAGCTACCAGCTCAAGGCCAGCCACATTGTGAACTCCAGGTCAGCCAGATCAACATAGTGGCACTGTCACAGACACCGGAAACAGCTGGGGTGGGAAGATAGCCTAGGTTCAGGGGACCCCAAGGCGTTGGCGTGGAGTAGGCAGTGCTAGCCGCATAGACTCTTCTATTTGCTATGGGCTGCATAAGCCTGGGCTTTGTGTATGACACAGAGGGGGTGGGGTCTGCCAGACATGGAGCTCCAGCTAAAGTCAGACTGCTTGTGACAGAAACAGGACATTACACTTCCCAGTAGCCTCAAGCTGTCTGGCCTTCACAGGCATGGGTGTGTGTTATGTCTGTATCTTGGTGGCAAAAGTTCCTGATGAAGGCTTGAGGACAAGTTCATCCTGGTTCGTGGTTTTAGAGGGCACAGTAACCCATCATGGTGACAGGGGAATGAAAGAGCTTATGGTGGCGAAATCTGAAGAGGTGAAGATCGGAAACCAAGGCTGGAAACAGGGACAATTCTAACCCCCTAAAATCCCTGTCACCCATGTCCCACGCCCTAAAGGCTAATTATGCTCCAGCTTGAGGGATCCCCCTGCCTTAACATCTTATGCATTGGGATTATAGCTATCTATGGATCACTGCACCCTGCCTTTAAAAAAAAAATCTAGTAGATTTTATAATAAAAAAACGGTTTTCAGAATTGAAGATGATCATGGGTGTGGCCGCGTGTTTTTAGTCCCAGCACTTGAGAGGTAGAGGCAAAAGGATTTCTAGGCCTTGAAGGCCAACCAGAGCTACATAGTGAGACCCTATCTCAAACGAAACAAAAACAAAACAAAACAAGAGAAATTAAAATGAAAACTGGGCATGGTGGTGTGTGCTCAAAACCCAAGCATTTGGGAGGCTGAGGCAGAAGAAGCCTTGTAAACTGGAAGCCATCCTAGGGTTCCCAGAGAGACGCCATCCCAAAACAAACAAACAAATAAACAGCTTAGCAGCAATAAACTCACCAGATTGCTCAGTTCTTCCCATTCCAGGACAGCTGGGGATGACAGGAAGAGCCTGTAACCAGGTCTGAGCTGGGAAGGACAGGGATTCTTCCCAGCTGCCTGTCCTTGTGTCTGTCCTGAGGGTAACTGGAGAGGAGACCAGGCTGTGTATCCTGATGATAAAGGTCAGGCCTGTTGCTGGAAAGTTCCTTCACTCTTGTCACGGAGCACCCATTCAACACCTGTGTCGCAAACACTGGGCTTTGGCGATGAGCAGGACCGTGCTTCCTGACTCTCCAGTGAGGACCATGAGTTTAAAGCAGGTATGTATGTGTAGGGGTATGTGGTTGCTGGGATTTGAACTCAGGACCTTTGGAAGAGCAGTCGGCACTCTTAACCGCTGAGCCATCTCACCAGCCCAGAAGTAGGTTCTTAATGCCAGTTCAGGAATGAACCTGCCGCTGAGGTGAGAGCGAGCAGGCAAAGAAAGCAAGGTTTCATTTCCCGTGTCCTTTGTATAGGCTGCCAGCAGAAGGTGGCTCTTCCCACAAAGACCCAGTTTAGAAATGGGTCTTCCTGGGCTGGTGAGATGGCTCAGAAGGTAAGAGCACTGACTGCTCTTCCAGAGGTCCTGAGTTCGAATCCCAGCAACCACATGGTGGCTCAGAACCACCTGTAATGAGATCTGATGCCCTCTTATGGTGTGTCTGAAGACAGCTACAGTGTACTTACATATCACAATAAATAAATAAATCTTTGGGTCGGCGTGAGCAGAGGTCCTGAGTTTAACCACATGATGGCTCATAGCCATATGTAAAGCTACAGTGTACTCATATACATAAAATAAATAAATGAATCTTAAAAAAAAAAAAGAAATGGGTCTTCCTATTTCAAATGATTTAATTAAGAAAAAAATTCCTCACAGCTGTGCCTAGCCATTTGGGTTTTAGTTGATTCCGTGTGCAGTCCAGTTGGCAACCATGAATAACCACAGCAGGTGCATCCCCAAACTTCCACGTTTCCGGGACTAGGAGTGTGTGCACTGGGCCTACAGGTGTGTGCACTGGGCCTACAGGCATGTGCACTGGACTATAGGCGTGTGCACTGGGGCCTGGCCCTATCCTGTCTTTGCAGCCGTTTGTGTGTTTTCTCATTGCTAAGTTTTGAGAGTTCTTTGTGTGTTTCCTTCCACTTACTGTTTAGGTTCTCTGACCAAGATCTTTTGCATGGTAAACGTTTATTTGCCCTTTGTTGTTTAATTCACTGAGGCACAGCACAGCATGCGAATCTTAAGTGTGCAGCTGGTGAGGCTTTCCCTGCTGCGATAGCATCCAGGGACGTCTCCCCTTCCTCTTTCCAATCACTATGCAGCACCCCTTTCCTCCTCCGACCAGACAGCCACAGCTTCCGCTTCTCTCACCACAGATTGGTTATGCCGGGAAGGGGGAAGGCTTTTCTCTTCTTTTTCCATCTTTTGAGACAGGGACTAATTGCGTAGACCCAGTTGACCTTAAACTCACAAGAGATCTGCCTGTTTCTGCCTCCTATGTATTTAGATTAATTTATTTTTTTGAGGGACCAGGAAAAAGGGTTGAGACAAGGTTTCCTATGTGGCTCAGGCTGGTCCTGAACTTGCCTCAGCCTCCCAACCTGCAATGGTCTCTATTAAATGTCTGTCTTGGGTGCTGCCAAGATACATTGAAGAAGATCATTCAGGGACTGGTGAGAAAAGTGTGGGTTACTGAGTGCCAGTGAGCCAACCTCACAGCAGGCTCAAAGAAGGAAAGAGCTTCAAACTCCAGTGAAGTGAGTGGGGCAGTTCTCTAAACCAAAAGACAGGGATTCAGCCTTTGTTTCTAAAGCTTGCTGAATATTAAACAAACCACATAGCTGTGAATCTTGGCCACCAAATATGTAAACTGAGAATAATCATATCTGCATAAGCTGGTCATTCTCACACGCACAGTTCCTGACACTTAGGAGGCTCAGGAGTTCAATGCTGCCAGCCTTAGCTACAGAGTGAGTTTGAGGCCAGCCTGGGTCTGTACAGCCAGAGTAACACAGCGAAACTCTGCCTCATACAAACAAAATACAAAGAATAGGGAAAGAGGAGGCGAAGAAGGATCAACAAAATTATGAAGGAGGAGAAAAGTAGGGAGAACCAATGAGAACAGACCAACCAACAGCCGAGGCGGCAGATGGAACTCATCCTGTGTGGCTATTCACCACAGGCAAGTAGTTTGTCATGCCAGGGCAGCAAAAACCCCAAAACCGCAGCTTAGCTATCAGCATGTGGCCGTCTACTTCCCAGTCTCTCACTCATCAGACTTGGGGCCTGAAGGGAGGGAGTCTTCAAGAATAAAGGGAGAAAGAAATCGCCTTCCCCCCCAAACCTCCCCCCACCCCCAAC
>NC_034607.1:3712601-3716628 GCF_900095145.1 Mus pahari | reverse complement strand
CCCCCCCACCCCACCCCACCCCCAGCTGAGAGTTAGAAGGGATTCCCGGATAACTGGGAGTCAGCCAGAGCAGGGTTCAGGAAGAGGAAGAGGGCCAAGAGGCAATAGGAGCCCAAGGTGGAGGTGAGGGGCATCAGGAGAGGCCACAGAGGACTCAGATTCTGATGCACACTCTAGAACTCAGGGCCTGCTGCGGACTCCAGTATGTTTAGATGGGCTGTCAGAGATTTGGGACGTCATAATGAAGAACATAACATGCTCAGATGTTAGCTAAATTCTCCTCTTTGCTGTGTGGATAGTGTGGGGCTGTTAGGGTGGGGGCGTCTCTGGATTAGGTTGACTGTCGCACACGGGGCATGCAAAGAGATAAGGTAGCCTCTGGAGAGTGCCCTAGTCTGAGTTTACTCAATCTGCTGCAGGACAGGCATTATCTCATGTGGGCTGGCCCTTCTTGTCTCTCCTTCCTTTCTCGTTCCTCCTCATCTCCTCCCTTCTTCTCTGACTTCACCTTATCTCTGCAGGGTCTCATGTACCCTAGGCTGGACTTGAACTCCTGAGTTTCCTGCCTCCACCTTTCATGTGGAAAGATGGATATAACCACATCAGGCAATATTCGTGAGTTTCTTTGTTTTGGGACAGGATCTTACTATTTAGCCCAGGCTGGTTTCGAAGTCACAATTCTGCCTTAGCCTCCCTAGTACTGGGACAGGTAGGTGCCATTGTGCCTGGATACCTCTTTGAGTTATCGTTCTACTGGTTCCCCAAATAACTGTATTAATCAGATAAGATGGCATTCACCTTCCCTAATGCTTGGAAGTCTGGGGAGGCAGAAAACCACTAGAGCCCTTAAGTGGGAGACCAGCCTTGGTAACCCCACCCCAATACAAAAACAAAAATGAAAATGAACCAACAGCACTAATTCTGCTTCTTTTCTTTCTTCTCACAGAGATCTGCTGGGTTCTGCCTCCTGAGTACCAGGATGATCAAAGGTATGTGTCACCAAGCCTGGCACAACAGGTATTTTTAATCATCCGTGTGTGTGTGTGTGTGTGTGTGTGTGTGTGTGTGTGTGTGTGTAGTGACAGTTTGGAGTTTCGATTTCTCGAGAAAACACAAATATTATAAGACTATGTTTTCATTTTAACTCCATGTGTGGGATATGGCGCTGCTTCAGATTGTTCACAGAAGCTGACTATGATTTGTCTCATGCTCTAGCAGGGGCATGGCTTTGCCAGCTGTGGTTAGTTTCTGGCAATGTGTGACATTTGGAATTGTGGGGACTTTTCAGAGGGTATATAAATGCGAGGGGCCCGAGAGATGGTATGGGTTGTTGGTTGTTAAGTTTGTTAAGAATTGTGTGCAAGGAAGAAAGAATTAGATAACCTAATGACAAAGACCAAACTTGTCCCAAGGAACTCAATGCTCCTAATCAGCAGGAAGTAATCTAAGGAGAACATTAACCCCCTTTCTCCTCTATTCTTTTTTCTCGCCTATCCAGTGTTAGGGGGTTGAAAGGATGAAGAAAAGGGGTGGAGAAGGGTGGGAGAAAGAAGAACCCACAAAGAAGCCAAAATCTGTGTGTGGGGCAGAGATCAGAGGTTGACATTAAGTATCTTTTTCCATCACTCTCCACCTTTCTTTTTGAAACAATGTCTCTCACTGAACCTGTAGCTCCCTGATTTATCTAGACTGGCTGGCTAATGAACTTCAGGGATCCCCTTTGTTTCAGCCTCCCCAGCAGAGAAGCATGGATATATAAGGTTACATCCAGCTTTATATGGACGGTGGGGATCTGAACTCAGGCCCTTACGCTTCTATGAACTCAGGCACTGAACTACTTTTCCAGTTCAAGCTGGCTCTGAATTCATGATATTCTTGTCTCCACTTCTTGAGTATCTGCCTGTCAGTGTGTGCTGCTACACCGGATCAATATAAGCATTCGGAAACCAGGCATGGAAATCAAATAGCTGAGCCGGCCTTGGGCAGGCTCCCTTTTCATGCAGAGCAAGCTGCCTCTGGAGCAGTGCCATCTTCTCTCCTGCCTCCTCAGGTCCGGCTTCTCTGAGGAAGGCAGAACTCTGCACTGCCATCTACTTCAGGCTATGAAAGCACCCACACAGATGACGTCACTCCTGCCTTGCAACTGGGAGGAGGGCATGATTACTAATAGTTGAACAAATATTATCAAAAGAAGTGTAGTGATTTGTCAAAGGTCAGATCCTGGTGGAAGAACCCCTCTTCAGACTTACATCTTCTGACTGGGCATCCAGGGCTCAGCCTTGCAACATTTGTCAGCTGAAGTAACCAGCCTTGAACTCCACACGTGGCAGCGGGCATGAGGTCAAGGCCAAAGCTATTTCCCCAGACTGCTCAGCTTCCTTCTGTCTAGGAAAACACTTTTCTGGGCTCAGAGAGAGGGGGAGGGGGTGAGAGAGGGAGGGTCACAGAGAAGTAAGGGATTGGCATCAATTTCCTTTTGTTGAGCAACAGTTTCCGCCATCTGGACAGGTGACGTCAGCTGTCTGGATTTCAGCCACAGTTCTGTGGTTCAGGCTCCCAGGAAGCAGACTTCTGACTGAAAGGGCTCTGACCTGGAGGAGGAACCTCGAAACTTGGAAAGACACAGGAATCACTTCACAGAAGGTTTCACCGCAGGGGAAATCAGGTTCAGTGGCCAAGAGGAGCTCAGGGGCTCGGTCCTTGGTGAGAGGGCAAGAACCTCATCCAGAGAGGAGTCATGGCTTCATCACAGTCGATTTTCATGACTAATAGACTCAAGTACATTGGGAGTGGGTGGAAGGAAGGTAAGCAGAGTCAGGGAAAAAGACACAAACTGAAGGTAAACACAGGCCAGGAATAGAAACCTGCTCCTGACCCTGGAAATCTTTGTTAGGGACACTAAATCCTCAAGAGAGCGGGAGCTGGGCTCCTGAATAACTTCACTTTTGGAATTTCAAAAGTTAACCTCTTAGAAAGACACTAAACAACAGATGCATTAATTAAGTGGAGAGCTAAGCTATGCCCTCTCCCCTCTCTGGTCCCCACAGTCCCCAGACCTGGTTCCCGAACCAGCTTACTCACCCTGACCCTTCTAATTTTATCTCTTGAGGTCCTCACAGTGATGGTGGGAGGAAGAAATAGATGCCTTTATTTACTTACCTATTATTATTATTAATATTATTAATTTCTTGAGACAAAGAGTTGCTTTGGAGTCTAATCTAGCCTCAAGCTCATACCAATCCTCCTGCCTCTGCTTCCCAAGTGGTACTTACAGATGTCAGCATCATTCCAGCCTATGCGTTTTAATGCAGGAAGGCAGAGGTAAGCATACATTTGAGTGGCATTAAGCCTGTGCAACCCTCAGCAGACTCCCCTTTGAGATATTATAGCTCCCTACTCATGGCCCTGAACATACCCAGAGCCCTACCACTGAGCAACATCCAGACTCTTTATTTTTTAACATAAAAAATATTTATTTTATTTCATATATATGGGTGTCTTCTTGCTTGCATATATATGTGTGTGCATGATACCCAGGGAGGTCAGAGAAGGTCTAGGATCCCCTGGTGTTACAGCCGGCTGTGAGCTGCCATGTGGATACTGGGAGTCAAGCCACTGCTCTAGCAACACCTTTTAAAAAAAAAAAAAAAAAAAAAAGCTGGGAGTGGTAGTGCATGACTTTAATCCCAGCACTCAGGAGGCAGAGGCAGGTGGATTTCTGAGTTCGAGGCCAGCCTGGTCTACAAAGTGAGTTCCAGGCCAGCCATGGCTACACAGAGAAACTCTGTCTCAAAAAAAACAAAACAAAACAAAAAACTTATTTATTTATTTATTTTTATATGAGCATACTGTAGCTGTCTTCAAACACACCTGAAGGGGCCATCAGATCCCATTACAGATGGTTGTGAGCCACCATGTAGTTTCTGGGAATTGAATTCAGGGCCTCTGGAAGAGAAGTCAGCGCTCTTAACTGCTGAGCCACCTCTCTAACCCCAGTACCACACTTTTAACTCTTTATTTTTTTTTT
>NC_034607.1:3702173-3711852 GCF_900095145.1 Mus pahari | reverse complement strand
GGCGCATGCATGAAACCCTAGTACTTGAGAAGCTGAGGCAGGAGGATTGTTCTCGGTTGGAGGCCAGCCTGAAGTGCATGAACAAAAAGGGCTACACAGAGTTGCAGGAACTTTTTCACAAGTCTTTTCTTCTCCAGCCCCAGGCAGCCCCTTTGTCTCTACAGACCTGTGTATTCAGGCTATTTCAGGGTCCACCCCTGTTAGACTTCATCCTTCCAATCTCCCGCTCAACGTGCTCACTGTGTGACTCTACCATGTCTTCACCTGTCCATCCCTTCTGGCCATTTATTTTGGGTAATGGTTCATCTTCACAGTCAACTTGACTGGGTTAACATGACCGTGAAAACACACCTCTGGGTGTTTCCAGGAAGGGCTCAGTGAGGAGGAAATACAGCCTGAAAATGGAGAGCACCGTCCCGTGGGCTGGTCCCGAACTGAATACCAGAGAAATGGAGCAGAGTGACAGGATTCCTTCCTCTCTGCTTCCTGACTACCGACTGACACAGCATGACTTCATGCCTATGCCCCCCTGCCTTGTCTGCCATGATGGGCTGTATGATATCACATTTTAGCTACTGTGAAGAACACCCACTGCTCTGAGCCATCCTACAGACTTTGAGTGAAACATGTTTGTCTTGCGGGGAGGGGTGGCGTTTCTAGGTTGCATTAGGTCACACGTTTGCTCCAGGTTCAGCCTTTTGAGGAAATTCCAGTTCTCTACTTAGTATTCTCACTAGCAATAGGGACAATTCGAATTCCCCAGTCTGTCCTCCCTCTCCTCACCCTCTGGTCTCAGAATGTAGCCCCAGGCTGGCCTGAAACTTGTGACCCTCCCTTCCTCAGTCTCCCAAGTAGATGGATGATAGGCACCGGCCACAATGCTCAGCTTCTCCTTTTCCTGGATTGATGTATTTGAGCCAGATGCGGTGACACACACCTGTAATCCCAGTCCTTGAGAGGTAGAGGCAGGAGGAGAGATAGTCCAAGGACAGACTTAGCTACATAGTGAGTTCAAGGCCAGTCTTAGCTACATGAAATCCAGTCTCAAAAATAAATAAAGATATTTGTATTTTTCACTGATTTGTTAGAAACTTTGTTTATTTCTTTGTTTCTTTCTTTCTTCCTTTCTTATTTAATGCCTGTGAGTGTTTTGCCTGTGAGTATGTACTGGCATCGCATGCATGCAGTACCCACAGAGCCCCGAAGACGGCTGGCCTTATCTATGGTTGTGAGCCTCCTAGAACTCACTGTGTAGCCCAGGCTGGACCCAAACTTACAATGATCCTCCTGCTTCTGTCTCCTGAATGCTGGAATTGCAGGTGTGAGGTGCCTTTTAAGGATCATCTCTAAGCTGATCTCTAACATAACAAACTTTCCATCTCTGTCTTTTCTTACACTGTCCCCCCAGTTGCTCAGGATTACACACATGAACTATATTCAGTAAATAAAGGAGTATTGGAGACTCAGTCAAGTAAAACAGCTGTGTGGGTCAGGCACCTTGAAAGTGTCACAGATGGCTCAAACCCAGTTTTTTCGTTTCCTGGAGATAAGGTCTCATGTAGCCCAGGCTGGCCTCAAACTTCTTATGTATCTGAAAATGACTTTGAACTAATGATCCTCCCGCCTGTACCTCCCAAGTGCTGGCATTACAGATGTGTACCACTATGTCTGTCTTAGGGTTTCACTTCTGTGAACAGACACCATGACCAAGGCAACTCTTATAAGGACAACGTTTAATTGGGGGTGGCTTACAGGTTCAGAGGTTCAGGTCATTATCATCGAGGTGTGAGCATGGCAGCATCCAGGCAGGCGTGGTGCAGGAGGAGCTGAGAGTTCTCCATCTTCATCTGAAGGCTGCTAGCAGAATACTTGCTTCCAGGCAGCTAGGATGAGGGTCTTAAAGCCCCTGCCCACAGTGACACACATACTCTAACAAGGTCACACCTACTCCCACAGGGCCACACATTCTGATAGTGCCACTCTCAGGGCCAAGCACATAAAAACCATCACAATGCCTGTTTTTTTTTTTTGTTTGTTTTGTTTTGTTTTTTTGTGGTACTGGGAATCAAACCCAGGGCTTCTTGCATTCTAACTGATTACACTATCCACTGAGTCCCAACCTCAGTCCCCATTCATTTTGATTAAAAGCTCTTTTGTACATCGAAGTTTCTGATTCTTTCTTATGTTACAAAAAACCCTTTGCCACAAGACAGGCTCTCCCCCCAAACCCTACCTTCTGTCTCTTGATGTCTATCAGGTCAGAGATTCCCTCTTGGTGAGCAACAAAACTCCGGTCCTTTCTGACTCCTCCCTGTCCCAGCCTGTGGGATGAAGCTTCCTTGTATGGCATCCTGTTGCTGGAAGGGTCTCCGAGATGTCTGACCAGAGTTTGATGTTCTACATAGTCTGCCATAAATCCCCTTGTCTGACAGGCCTTGATTTGCTGCCATGGCATTCAAGGTATGCAGACAGCTTCAAGTGTTCTGCCAGGCACGAGCCGAGGCCTTGGGTAAGCTTCTGCTTGTGGCACAATGTGTGCCCGTTTTTGGACACAGTTTCTCATTCTGTGTCACTGAGAAGAGCGAAGCCAGGTGACCTCAACTGTAGCTGCAAAAATTCTGAGCAGCTGGGCCTGCTGGGATACACCTGTAATTTCAGCACTGGGGATGCGGAGGCAGGAGGATAGCTCTAGAACTGTGTGTGTGCACATGCTTGTGTGTGTTTGGGCTTGTGTGTGTTCATGGGTGTGTGTGTGTGTTTGGGCTTGTGTGTGTTCAGGGGTGACTGTGTGTGTGTGTTTGGGCTTGTGTGTGTTCAGGGGTGACTGTGTATGTGTGTGCGTTTCCAGGATCAAGCAGGGAGGACGGAGGACAACCTGTAGGAGTTGGTTCTTGCCTCTCACTGTGTGGGCACGGAGGACTGAACTGAAGTCATCTGACTTGGTGCCAAGGGCCTCCACCTGCTGAGTCATGGAGCCAGGGGGGGAAAGAAGTGTTTCATGAATTCTATCTCTTATAATGAGGGCGAGGGACAACCTTGGAAGAAAAAAACAAGTTTTGCTTAGAAAAATGAAAAGCAGATAAGGTAGCACGTGCCTTTGATCCCAGAACTCTGGTGGCAGGGGCGGGAGGGTCTCTGTAAGTTCCAGGCCAACCTGATCTCCATTGTAAGCAAGTTTCAGGCCACTCGGGGCTACGTAGAGATCCTGTCTTTTAAAACCAAACCAAACAAACATCTCTGCTTCTCAAAACTGTCCTCCTGCTGCATTGCCGGGGCGGACGTGAGATTTTTAGAGAGTATTTGCTTACACTCCGGGGAAGGTAGGCGAGACTGGGAGCTCACAGCCGCTGAGCTGAGTATGGTCTTCAAGTCATCTTCAGAGCGCTCCTACAGGTAGTTTCATCAACCCCATTTGGCAGAGGCAGCTGGAGTTTACCTAAAGTCACAGATATTTGAGCTCAGGCTTTCCTGTATCCTCAAAGTTCACACTGAATGTGTTCTCGAGCGTGCGTGTGTGTGTGTGTGTGTGTGTGTGTGTGTGTGTGTGTATTAGTGAAGGCTGGAAGTCATCTCAGGTGTTATTCCTCAGGAGTGAGACAGGGTCTCTCTCTGGGACCTGAGGCACATGGATTAGATGAGGCTGCCTGACCAGCAAGCCTAAGGGGTCTTCTGTCTCCAGCACTGGGTTTAAAGTTCATGCTGTTCACCCTGACTGTTTATGTGGGTGCTGGGGACTGAACTGTGGCCCCCATGTTTATGTGGCAAGCACTTTACTGGGAGTGCACCAGCTCCCCAGCGGAAGTTCCCATTCTTTCTAAGGCCCAACACTCTAGCAGGATAGCCCCTCCTCCAGTCAGGTCCAGAGGGGCTGTTACTTATTTTGTCAAGAGGGACCCAGCTCAGACCCACTGTCCAGTAGATTGTTTACACAATAGGGAGTGGTAACCTCTGTGTATGAGGGGTCTCTTTCTCCCTCACAAGCTGATTGGCCAGCACACCATGAGTTTTTCTCCGGGACTGTAAAAACTCTAACAGAGCCTTGACCCTTTGACGCAGCAGATGAGCTCATGAGGACAGGACCCACACCTGTGATCCCACACTGCTAGTTACAGACTTTGCTAGGATAGACACATCTGCTGGGAAGGGAGGAAGCGTGTGCCCAGGGGAGGGAAGGAAGCAGGCTGTAAAACACTCGCTATTCACATAGGAACAAAACGCCAGGGTTTTTAGTCATGGGAACTTGCAGGGGAGGAATTGAACCTTTTCTATAGGGTCTGTCCTTCAGAAATGGTTGGAGAAGAGCTATTCTAGAAGCAACTAGAAAGTTGGCCTGTATTGGGGGTGCACTACACGAGCAGGGGTGATAGCCTCTTCTGAGGAAAGAATGTAGACCAAAGTCTCTACCCAAAACCACATTCAAGGTCCTTTCTGCCTGCCAGGTAGTACCCCTGCTGTGACAGTGGTGAGGGGTGGGCTGGAGGCGGGGCTACAGGATCTGTGGAAAGCAGAGAGCCCTGAGAGAGCTTTCAACCTTGAGTTGTCAGTGTTTGGGGAGTGCAGGAGGGCAATTCCTGGGTCAGTTTGGGTGCTGCGCAGAGGCATAGGCCTCCCTTTGTGTTTGTGGGAGGGCAGGGAGGGAGCCTCTCTCTGAGGAGGGCAAGCTAGGGTTACAGTGTGACAGGGCCCCAGAGGTTCTCCAGACCTTCGTTTGCTTCAGTTAAACAAATCCAGCTTTCTAATAAATATACACTATTTAACTTGTAAATGTTTTCTCTGTGTGTATGTGAATGTGTGGGTGCCACATGCATAGAGGGTCAGAGGACAACTTCTGGGACTTGGTTCTTCCCCTTCACCATGTGGGGTGCAGGGGTTGAACTCAGCTGTCTGACTTGACAGCAGGCAATTCTACCTAACGAGTGGCCCTGGCTTTTGTTCTGACATTGGGTCTCATCTTGTAGCCCAGGCTGACCTCTGCCTTCTGAGTGCTGAGATCACAGGTTCATGTCACCACGTCTATCTGGCTCTCCCTGACTCTATGCGCAGCCACCCTGCTGGTACCCAGAACACCTAAGTAACCTGTTCTTCAACATTCCAGAGAAGGACCGCTAAAGTAAAGGATTAAACAGCAACTGAGCAGGTGACATGGTTCACAGATCAGCCCACAGGTGTGGCAGGGACTGCTGTTCCTTGCTCCAGCAGACATCTCCCAGTCTCCTCTCCCACCCGCCATATGGACTAGGGTAGATGTGACACACGAGGAGCTCCCAGCCTGCAGCCTCAGTGCCCCCCTTCCCAGATCCTTCCGATCTTATCCCTAGATGTGTGACCTTGGCATGCAGTGTATGCAAAAGAGCTATCCCTGCCCCCAGGTCACCCACACACCATAGGAGGTAGAGTGGGGGTGCAGTCACTCACTGCAGGGTTGCCCAGTCTCTGGAGATGGTCTTCAAATGGCCCCCAGGTGGGATGAGGGTGCCAGAGCTGTGAGGTTGATGTGACATTTAGGATTAATTGGTCCCAACTGTAGGGCAGTACTGCATTCTCCATGGTGTGGCCTTGGGCAGAGGTGGGCAGGGACAGACATCTCTGGGGAGGAAAATGTGCAGTACCTCTCGGGGTTCATGGGCTCTGTTGGGCAGAATCAGATGAGGAGCCTGGAGTCTGCACTCCACCCCTGCACCACCCACCAACCCCTCCTATCTGTTACCCAACCAAGGCTGACTAACTTTTTCTAGGGTTCCAGGTGCTACCATGAGACACTAAAGACAGAAATAAACAATACAATAATACAGCCAGTTGGAGATCACAGGAGTGGGCAGGGGGACGTTGAAGCCCAGAATGTGCTACCAAAGATGATGCAGGGTCTGTAAGGAGGCTCCAAGTTTCATCTGGGTGACAAGCAGTGACTGTTAAAGATGACATCATCCAGGTAACTAAAGGAGCAAGGACCCAGCATCTACCAGAACTATGGGTGTTTTAGAGGTGCCAGTAGCTGGCATGGGGCAGGGCCTGCTATGTTCAGCTGAAGGGATGACAGACTCTAAGAAGTAAAGTGTGTGTGCACACATGCACACATGTATGAAAGTGTGTGTATACACATGTGCAAGGGAGTGTGTGCATGTATGTGTATGTACAATGTGTGTGTGAGAGAGTGTGTGTATGAGAAAGAGTGAGAGTGTTCTAGTGTGTGTGCATGTGTGTATGCAAGGGAGAGTGTGTATGTATGTGTATGTACATTGAGTGTGTGAGAGAATATGTGTGTGTATGATGTATATGAGAAAGAGAACACTAGTGTGTGTGTGCAAGAAAGTGTGTGCATGTATGTGTATGTATTGTGTGTGAAAGAGTGTTCTAGTATGTGTGTGCATGTGTGTGTGCAAGGGAGTGTGTGTATGTATGTATATGTGCATTGTGTGAGAGTGTACGTTAGTGTGTGTGATGACTGTGTGTAAGAGAGAATGTGCGCTAGTGTGTGTGTTTGTGTGTGCATATGAGAGAGAGTTTTAAGTGTGAATGTGTGTGTGTATGTGTGTGAAAGGGTGAGTGTGTGAGAGAGACTGTGGGGGGGTGACTGTATTTATATGAGTGTGTGTATGAGTGGATATGACTGTTAATCTTCATGTGAATTTGTATATAAGTGTGTGTATATGTGTATAATGTGTGCTGGAGAGATGGCTCAGTGGCTAAGAGCACTGACAGTCCTTTCAGAGGTTCTGAGTTCAATTCCTAGCAGCCACATGGTGGCTCACATCCCTCTGTAATGAGATCTGATGCCCTCTTCTGGTGTGTCTGAAGACAGTGACAGTGAGTGTACTCACATACATAAAATAAATGCTTTTTAAAAAGAGTATAATGTGTTGTAATTAAATTGTTTTAGTTTTATTTAATGTATGTGTGTGTAAGTGGTTTGTAGGTATGTGTGCCATATTCATGCAGTGCCAGAGGAGGCCAGAAGAGGGCGCTGGGTCCCTGGAACTGGAGTTACAGACATTTGTGAGTTACCTTTTAGGTGCTGGGAATTGAACCCAGGTCCTGTGCAAGTATTTTGTTTGTTTGTTTGTTTGTTTGTTTGAGACAGGATCTCTGTGTAGTCCTGGTTGTCCCAGAACTCACTATATAGATGAGGCTGACCTCAGACTCAGAGAGACTCGCCTGACTCTGGCTCCCAAGTGCTGGGACGAAAAATGTGAACCACCACACCTAGTGCAACAAATGCCATCTCTGTGGGCCCTAGGTGTGCTGTGATTGAGTGTCCCCTCCCTGCTCAAATGAAGCTTCACAAACCCTTTGTGCCCTTTGTGGCCCATGTGTAATGAGGGTGGCTAAGGAGAGACGCTTCGTTAGAGTAACCAGCTCTGACACAGTCTTCTCACAGGATTTGACTCGGAGTCACCACTTCCTGTATACTACCTCCCTTCCGAAAGCCTCTGCTCTCTCTGAATGCTAAATACTCTTTCCTGTTACTATGGGAAGAAGAGGCAAAATATAGAACCGAGCCTATGGCCAGCGGCCGAGCGCCTGCCTCCTGTGAGCAAGGCCC
The DNA here is from genome assembly GCF_900095145.1 of Mus pahari. NCBI lineage: Eukaryota > Metazoa > Chordata > Mammalia > Rodentia > Muridae > Mus > Mus pahari. The sequence continues at coordinate 3,704,312 of NC_034607.1, read as the reverse complement.
CGGAAATGATGCCCAGCCCTTGGAAAAAAGCAAAAGCAAAAGCAAGGTATATACTGGTGTTTACAATGTTAGAGTCAGTAACTATAGCCACTGTTAACTGTCTTTATCAAATCTGTATCCCAAACGACTTTGGTGGGCACAAGGGAAGACATACATCTTTAAACAGTAAGTCTGGACATCATTAAACAAAGGACACTGGTAAATCAGGAAAGAAGGGACCGGAGGCCGTGTGTGCCAAATGAATCTAGAGTCTGTTAGTGAGATGGGCTTTGTGCTCGGCGGGCTAACTGCCTTTAACCCTTCCACTCCAGTGTGTGTGTGTGTGTGTGTGTGTGTGTGTGTGTGTGTGTGGTGTATGCGTGTGTGTGTGTGTGTGTGCGCGTGTGTGTGGTGTGTATGTGTGTGTANTGCGTGTGTGTGTGTGTGTGCGCGTGTGTGTGGTGTGTATGTGTGTGTATGCATGTGTGTATGCGTGTGTGTGGTGTGTATGCGTGTGTGTGCGCGCGCGTGTGTGGTGTGTATGTGTGTGTATGCGTGTGTGTATGCGTGTGTAGACATATATGCATGTGTGTATGCATGTTTATATATTCATGTGTGTGTATGCATGTGTGTGTGCATATGTGTGAATGCATGTGTGTGTACGTGTGTGTTTGACAAGATACAGGTTGGCCTCGAAACCACTATATAGGCAAGGCTGGTCTTGACCTCCTAGTCCTGCGGCCTGCACCTCTTAAGTACTGGAATGACAGACATGCTCCATCCGTCATGCCCACTTCTTACCACAGTCTTAACGAGATAACTTTGTCCAGAGAATTCAGACTCCTCCAGCCCTGAAGTCCATTTCTACCCTTTCGGATGCTCGGTCCTGAAACGCAAGAGAGTTTGATGTCTACTGATTCACAAGCAATGCTCTGGGAAAAAAAGCTGACCCAGGCTCAACCTTCATTAAGAGCCCGGGAGAGCACTTAACTCCCCAGGTTTTCTGGTTTTTTCCTGTCTGTGTTTCTGCAGTTTCCTGTTTGTGTTTCCTGACCACACGTTAACCACGGTCCCTCCTTTCACTCGAGTTCCGCATCTTACTCTGAGAGATCCGGAGTAACAGTTCCTGAAGCAGTTTTTCAAGTCTCCTTACAAATGTCCGTATTTATCATGGGATGATGGAGTTTGGGCCTCCATCAAGAGCAAGATGTTCTTTAGTTTACACTAATTCATGATCCCTAAGGACCACTGACTTCTCTGGTCTCCCTATGCTCTGGTTACAGTTTTAGCAACGGCTATGTTAACACAAAACAATGTTCCTGTTCTCAGAGATAGTTTACTCTATGCCAAATACAAGCGGCCATGGCCCGGGACATAGGTTCAGGCAACAAGAAATGATGTATTCTATGAGGAACAGATTTTTGAACTTCTACACTCACAGACTAAAAGAAAGGCGTTTAGGGGACACTTTGCTCACCTTGGTGGGGACACCTAGTAGGTGGGTCACAACCGAGTTGGGGAGTCTCTGCTGTGGGTGATCTCAGACACCAGAAGAGATCTGATGGTGTGCTTAGCTTGACCAGTGGTCGGCTAGGTTTAGTGGTGCATTCTGGAAGGGTCACCTGCTAACCCTCAAGGTGTTAGGCCAGATAGAGCAATCAGTAGTTAATGGCTTTTAAGGACACTAGAGACAGACCAAAGATCACTTTGGCTGTGGTTTGCAGTCCAGCTCACTGGAGAGTCTGTTCTGGCTGGCCCACACTGTCTTCAGGCAGGCTCAGCTTCAGAGAATTCTAGGTTGCAGCATTTTGGGGGTGTAAGTTCCACAAAGAAGCAAAGTACTTTTGTAAGGTTTATTTATTTTATTATTTTACTTTATGCGTATGAATGTTTGGCCTGCATGTATACCTGTGCACTATCTATGTACCTGGTGCCTATAGAAGCTAAAAGAGGACTTCAGCTCTCCTGAAATGGAGTTGGTTGTGAGCCACTGTATGGGTGCTGGGAACCAAACTCGAGTTCTATACAGAAGCAGCCAGTGCTCTTAACAAATGGAGCCATCTCTCTAGCCATTGAAGCAAAGACTTTTAAAAAATTATTTCTCAGCCCAGGCATGGTGGCGCACGCCTTTAAACCCAGCACTCAGGAGGCAGAGGCAGG
>NC_034607.1:3685252-3698778 GCF_900095145.1 Mus pahari | reverse complement strand
TCTCTTTCTCTCTCTCTCTCTTTCTTTTTTTTTTTTTAAAGATTTATTTATAATACATTAGTACACTGTAGCTATCTTCAGATGCACCAAAAGAGGGCGTCAGATCTCATTGTGGGTGGTTGTGAGCCACCATGTGTTTGCTGGGATTTGAACTTGGACCTTCGGAAGAGCAGTCAGTGCTGTTACCCGCTGAGCCATCTCGCCAACCCTGTGTTTCTTGTTAAAAACAACATTTAACTTTTTTTTTTTTTTTTTTTTGCATTTCATTATAGGAACATTTGTTTGTGTCTTTACTCTTTAAAGCTGTATGGATGTCAGGGACATTAGCTGTTTGTCTGTGATGCCTGCTGTATTTATCTCACTGTGTTTGTGGAATACTTCTAGGTTTTTGTTTTTATATGGGGCAGGGGGGATCCTAGGATTGATATGATGATGCAACTGGAACTTATTTCAAGTTGTGTATGAGAAGCAAGGGCTTTACCCTGAACTATATATACCCCTTGAACGTTACCTGATTTTGTTTCTAAAATGTTATGTGTAAGGAGGCTGGAAAGATGGTTCAGAGAGTAGGAATACCACTTATTGTTTTTACAGGGCACTCATGTTTGGTTCCTTTAGATGCTAGGTGACTCATAACTTCCTGTACCCCTAACTCAAGGGAATCTCTAGCCTCCTCAGGCACCCCCACATGCATACATACTCACATACACAATGAAAACAAAATGATGACGTTTTTGAGGGTCTCTCTGTGTAGCTCTGGCTGAGTTGGAACTCATTATCTAGACCAGGCTGGCCTTGAACTCATAGAGATCCGCCTGCCTCTGCCTCCTGAGTGCTGGGATTAAAGGCGGGCGCTGACCCGATGGTGAGATGACTTTGTCAGGTAAAGGCTTTTGCCCCCACGCACGAGATCCTGAGTGCCGTGTCTGGGCCTCAGGCAGTGGAAGGAGAGAACTGATGGTTGTAACTCATCCTTTTCCTTTGGAAATCATTCCCCTCCCCCAAAAAGTAAATAATAAAATTTTATGTAGTCAACTTTCTCAGGGCCACAGCTATAGCTTAGTGGCAGATGGCTTGCCTCGCACGTGAGGCCCTTGGTTCAATTCCCAGTACAACAAAACAAGCCAGCAAAGAAAACCAGCCTCAGTGTTCTCCCTCAAGGCTGACCTTCAACTATGGCTGTGAAAATCTCCTTTCCAGGTTGTGTGGAAATCCACTTCTTACCAAGAAACAACCCTTTTGTTTACTACAATAAGCTAATTAAACATTATCTTTCTCCATCAGAGCCCCGACCAAGTTTGATTTGTGGCTCCCCCCCCCCCCCCCCCCCCGACTTCAGTTTTCCTGGACGAGATCTTCTTGTCCCTGCTGGGCTGAAACTGGACGTGGGTCAAAATCAACAGGAGTCTGATTCCCTGAACTCGGTTCCATGTTGCTGTCTGTTTGTCTGTCCTGAACCCTTTGTGTTTTCAGCTTAGTGTTTTTCCTGCAGTCCAAAGGCCTTCCGACCTTCTGGGCGAGAGGAAGACACTGAAGACCCATGCAGGGAGTGACTCTAGCTGGGGCAGACCCTGAAGCCCAGGAATCTCTCCTCTGGTTGTAGATCAGGTGAGTTGGGGGATTTATAGGAGAAGGATGCTTAAAGTCCCTTCCTCTCTCCTTCCCCCCACCTCTTTATCCCCCCCTCACACCATCCCCCCCAGAGTTCTCAAGCTGGTCTCAAACTTGGTATGTAGCTGGGGTGACCTTTAACTCCTGATTTTTTTGCCTCTACTCTTGGATACTGGGATTATAGGCATGAACTGTCATCCCTGTTCTATGCAATTGAACCCAGAGACTTGTGTACGCAAGACGAACCATGTACTACTCAGGCCAAGTGTTACAAAGAGGACATCAAAACCAGGCATAGTGAGGTGAGGTTTACTTCTAATCTCAGCCTAGGGAGGCAGGGGGATCAGCAGTTCCAGGTCTTTCTCAGGTACATAGTAAGTTTAAAGTTGGACTGCAATATAAGAGCTCGTCCCAAAAAAACAACTAACCACCAAATAGTAAATCATCTATTCTTGTTTGTTTGGTAGCTAGGGTTATTCCCAGAAAGGAATAGAAGTGCAGAGATGAAACCACATAATTGGTAAGTTGTGTTGGGGTCTGTAAGACATGAAATTCCAGGCCACGTTGGAACCCTTACAGAGTCCCAATCTTCTGACCTCTGACCTCACTTGAATGACTCTGTTGATGGGCTCAGCTCAGACGTGGGCACTAAGGTTGGTTCTGACTCATCAGTGACCACCCTGGGCTGTAGGGACCCACAGCCATGGAGGGGCTGTTACTGGATATCTTTATTTTGTTGCCAGCGCGGTGCCTGGAACACAGTGACATTTTGCACATATCTGTTGGGTGACTGAACAGAAGAGCGGGGGAGGATTGTGGGTTAAAGATAAAGGCTGTAGAGCAGAGGTTTGAATGAAGTCTGTGATGTGAGGTTAAACCCTGAGCTCTGAAGGTACTTGCCAGGTGGCATGGCAGGGAGGCACCTTGGCTGCTGATTGTACAGAAATGGAGGTTGGAGGGGGGCATCTGAAGAAATGGTTCAGCGATTTAGCATCTCAACCTTGGTAAAGTACCCAGACTATATTGACTTTAGGCTGCTCAGGACACTGGATACTCTTCTAGAATCATTGCTGTAGAAAATACCCATACTTGCAAAAAGAATCTTAAGGGAGAAAGGGTTTGTTTTAGTTAAACATTTCAGGACACTGCCCGTCATTGTGGGGAAGTCAAGGCAGGGACTTTAACACATCATATCATATCTACAGTCAATAGTAGAGATACACAAATGCATGTATGCTAATGTGTAGTCACATTGTATTTACAGTCAATAGTAGAGAAACATAAATGTATCCATGCCAACGTAGTTGCATGCTTGTGCTCAACTCTTTCCCTTCACTCCTGTGTAATACAGAAATCTCTGCCTAGGGAATGGTGTCACCCTCAGTGGGCTGGTTCTTCTCACATCACTTAAGTCCCCCAGTTGGCACTCCTTCACTGAGACTCTTGCCCCAGGTGATTCTAGGTCATGTTTGGTTGACAATTACATCTAACCATCACAAGTTTGTATTTAGGGTAGGGTACGGTACATTCACTTTCTGCTTTTTATCTCTTACCAGATAGATTTCTGAACACTTAGTCTCACTAGCCTGGGCTGAGCTCAGCAACTATATGTGTGAGTTTTCTTTCATCCTGTGTATCTGATTGTTTCCATCCCATAGTCAAACCTCTGTCCATCATTCCAAACTAGAAACTGTAGACATATAAAAGACTTTAATTTGTGTGTCTTTAAAAAGTCACTTTCGCCAGGCAGTAGTGGTGTTTGCCTTTAATCCTGTAATTTGGGAGGCAGAAGTGGGAGGCCTTGGAGATCAAGGCCAGCCTGGTCTTCAGAGTGAGTTCCAGGACAGCCAGAGCTATACAGAGAACCCCTGTCTCAAAAAAAAAAAAAAAAAAAAACAAAACAACAGGGTTTATTTTTCTTCAATGTGCATGGATGTTTTTCGCCTGTATGTATGTCTATGCACTACATTCATGCAATGCCCTTGGAAGCCAGAAGACTACATCAGATACCCTGGAATTGGGGCTACAGATGGATGTGAGCCACCATGTGCATGCTGGGAACTGAACTCAGGACCTCTAGAAGAACAGCCAGTGCTCCTAAGTACTGAGCCACCTCTCCAGCTCCTCATTATAGTTTTAAATTTGCATGTGTGAGTGTGTGTGTGTGTGTGTGTGTGTGTGTGTGTGTGTGTGAACATCTAATGCCCAGAAAAGGCATCAAATGCTCTGGAAATTAGTAACAATGATGGTGAACCTGATGTAGGTGCTTGGGCACCTAACACGTATCCTTTTGAAGAGCAGCATGTGCTGAACTATCTCTCCAGCCCCTATAAGGTGTAGGTCAGGAAATACAGATGCAGTTGGTACCTGACTGATGTCAGAAGAAGTGGGCAATTCAAGAGGTGACAATGAGTGAACACTGTTGGCTTATTATGAGGCAGTAAAAATTCCTGTGTGGGGAAACTTCCACTGGAGTGGAGAACAGGTGCTGTGTGGGACTACAATTAGGAGATAGACTGTGACAGTAAAATCTCCACAAACCCCTAGGACCCCCTAAGAGGCATCCCAAGCCTCCGGGCAGTATGTGATTCTCTGTTCTAGAATCCCTCAGTAAGAAGGTCACCTATGCTCACATTCCCAGGCAGCTGGAATCTTGTGTAAGTCCTCCCTTGAATCTACCCACTCCATTCTGGAAAGTTCTTTCAATGTTGTCTGCTTTCTACAAACAAGCGAATTGTGAAGGAGGCATTGTTGGGTGACAAAACTTTTCCTGGGGAGGATTCAAAACACACATCTACTCACCCCAGATACCAAAGTCCAATGTGGTGGACCAATGGGTTTTATTCAGGTAATTTACAGGAATATGGGTCAGGGATGTTACTTACAGGAGCAGAGGTGACTCAAAGACATCTGAATCACTAAAGCCCACCCCAGCACGGGTGATGAAGGGACTCTGGCCAGCCTGAGAGTGGCAAACAGGTCTCTGATAGGTTTTCCCTTCTCCCCCATTCCCACTTAGATTACATTCTTAAAGCTGGCCACTGAGGTCTATTCCCTTCTTTGGCTACTTCCTCCTGAGCCTGACTACCAAGGACTAACTATCTAAGTATTTAAGTCCTGCATTCAAAAACCCCCTTTGGCTCACCTAATTAACATGCCCAATTAAAATTAAACACCTCATTCTAACATGGGGTTCCACCTTTTAACTTTATAAATTGCCACTTGCCTAAGGGCCATGCCTGTCTCCTCTCTATCCAGAGTCAGGACAAACACCCCTGCCTCCTCTCATTTGTCCTTTCCCCTTCTCCTTTGTCCTACATCTCCTGTCTTTGTCTCTTATTCCCTGCCCTTTGTCATTCTGGGGCAAATAAATCTCCTTTGTCCTGAGGACTTGATCTTGGGGTGTCTTATCTCAAATACCAGCCCTTTTAAGTGACAACTCAAAAAAGATGGGAACCTAGGGTGCACAGCCAGCTCAACAGGTTGGAGAGAATTCTTTCTAACTGACTCCGTTGGTTTAGATTTTAGGTTTCTGTTTCTTCCAGGCACCTGATCAGGTTTGGATCTTCTTTACAGCTTGTCTTGTCTGAGGGAGACTCTCAGCACTTATTACTTATTTTGGCAGGGAGGGACCTAGTGAATCTGGTCAGTTTCAGGGACTTCCTGAAGCCATTTTGAGTGATTTGCCTTCCTGTTTAAAGACTTTCTCTGCAGGATAGAATGTTTTAATCTCAGAGGAAACTTATACAACAGGCATTCGAAGAGGCATCCTACTTGGGGAGTAGGATATGCTGGGAGAGCTTTTACCCACATCCTCAGGGGAGAAAGGAAACAGAAGGTACTTATTCCTGAGAGAACCTGAGCACTCCACGGGAGCTCAAAGCTAAAGCTATAGTGTGGCTGTGCAGAGAGGGGATACATGCTCTGATACCAAGAGCTGGTCCAGCCCCCACTTTGTGGAAGAAGACACTAGTATATCCTATTGATGTGGGGTTTGGGGAAGACACAAGATTGGTGAATTTACCTCAGGAATTATCATTGGTCACCAAAGCTACAGAAGCCTGTGACTTCCAAATTTGTTATCCTGTTCCCAAGAATAAAGAAACAGAGAGGGTAAGCGGAGAGATGTAGCATTATCAAGAGTGGGAGGGGCTCTAAGGGAAGAATATTGACTTGCTGCTCTGCCCAATGCCTTTTAGGGGTCTTACATCAGGACCCGGATGAGATCATTTTTATTGAGACACATTACTTTTGAGCACATCACAGGCTGAGCCAGGAAGTGGTCCACACACCTTACGTAGGCTTCCTGACTCCAATGAGAAAAGTGATCCTTGTAATTATTCTGGTCAGAGGAGGGCTCATAGATGCTACTAAAACACTCATTATCCACCATGGCCCTCACTGCCTACAGGAAGCTGGTGTCTCACTGTGACTGTACGAATGACTGCAGAGCAGGTCTGAGAGGCATCCACTGCTGGCATCCAGTGAAGATAAATTGTGTCTTCCTCAAAGAATGGTTAAGAGCTGTCTAGAGATATGTTTCCTGGTCATTAATCATAGTATGGACAGTTCGTTGTCTCTGACCCAGAACCTGCTGTTTTCTCCTACAGAGTGGGGCTGTGCCATCTCCTGGTAACAAAGTATACATTCCATGCCCCTTCCCGCACAGCTGCATTTCTTGATCGAACTATAAGGGTTCAAGTTTTCACTGAAGCTGAGTTGACTCCCAGCCCAGTGTCAGCTTGTACAACAAGAAAAGATGAGAGGAAAAAGGAAGAGGTAAATGGACATACTTCCTGGGTCAGGGTCCTGGACTTCCTTCGGCTTTAGCCAATTAAGGGCCTGAGTTAGTCCACCATGGAGAGGCAAAGTGCTACTCAGAGCCTGAGGACCCCATGTCTCTCCCTCTAGTTATCTGCAGCCCCACTTTTGGTGAACGACTCAACTCCCATCCGTTGTTTATCTGCAACAACTTCCCCTCCCGCCCTGTCAGAAAGCTTCCTCTTTCACCTTATTTCCTCCCTGCTTTTCCTTGCTCCCTCCAAATATTTCCAATCACAATTGGTATTTTTCTTTTTTCATACTAACATCTCTGTCCTTCCCCTCTCCCACCTCTTTCCAGGATTCCACTATGTAATTAAGGCTAGCCTTAAACTAAAAAGCAGTCCACCAGCTCCATGAGCCTCCTGAGTGTTGGGATCACAGACACATGCCACCATGCCCAGCTTTTCTTTGGGGAGCTGCCTTCTTCCATGTCCTTACCTAGGTCTTTGTTCTTCTCTCCTTTTGGACAGCTTGTGTGGTTTTTTTTTTTAAGATTTATTTATTTATTATATTTAAGTACACTGTAGCTGTCTTCAGACACTCCAGAAGAGGGCATCAGATCTTGTTACGGATGGTTATGAGCCACCATGTGGTCGCTGGGATTTGAATTCTGGACCTTTGGAAGAGCAGTTGGGTACTCTTACCCACTGAGCCATCTCACCAGACAGCTTGTGTTTTAATGTATTTATTATTATTGTTGTTGTTGTTGTTGTTATTTGTGTGTGTCTATGTGCACATACATGCAGGTGCTTGAGGAGGCCAGAAGAGAGTGTAGGATCCTCTGGGGCTGAAGTTACAGTCAGTCAGGTGCTGGAATTGAATTTGGGTCTTCTGCAAGGGGAGCACACATGCTTAACCCCTTGTCCTAGTTAGGGTTTCCAGAGCTGTGAAGAGACACCATGACCAAGGCAACTCTTCTAAAGGACAACATTTAATTGGAGCTGGCTTACAATTTCAGAGGTTCCGTCCATTATCGTCATGGCAGGAAGCATGGTAGTATGCAGACAGACATGATGCTGAAGAAGCTGAGAGTTCTACTGATTGGTCCAAAGGCAACTAGAAGACTGTCCTTAGGCTGCTAGGAGGAGTCTCAAAGCCTCACTCACAAACTGGCACAAGGCCACACCTACTCCAACAAGGCCAAACCTCCTCCAAAAAGGCCACAGCTTCTAACAGGGCTACTCCCTGGGCCAAGCATATTCAAACCACCACACCCCTGAACCATCTCTTCAGCCCTTCCAACAGCAGAGCTGGAGAGATGTCTCAGAGGTGATGCACACACATTGACTGTTCTTCAGAGGACCCAGGTTCAGATCCCAGTATGCATATGGTGGCTCCCAACTGTCTTTAACTCCAGTTCTAGGGGATCTAACACCACCTCCTTCTGGTCTCCACAAACGCTGTAAGCAAGAGGTACACAACCACACATGTAGAGAAAACACCCATACACATAATTTTTGTAAATTAAATAACAATGCCGAATTCTGGTTGCTTGTCCTCAAGGAGCCCGTACTTACTGCTGGTAGTGAGAGAAGCTGGGCTGGTGGTCCCTCCGATAAGGATCTATCTATGCCTCTCTACTATATAAGGAAAGTCTGAATTATCTCGTAGCTTGAAGAGGGTTTTTTGTTGTTGTTGTTTGTTTTTTGTTGTTGTTGTTGTTGTTCCCCCTCTAGAAGACTACCTGCCTCCCATCTCTTTATCCAAAGGTGTAGCCATGGATGCCTGAAATCTCCAGGTGCGGTGAGAAGCCCTGGATCAAATAGAAGATCGTGAAGTGGTGGAAGGAGTCCCCTGACAGTGACTTCTGGCCTCCACACACACATGCACCGTCACCTGCACACACACGTGTGCTGACAATCAGGAGCACATCCACACGCCCACACACACCACACATATACACACACAAAGGAAGCAGGGTTGGGCTGGGTGGAGGAAGGATGCCACATCTGCAGTCCTCTCCAGCCCCATCCCTCTCCCCACCTTCTTGACCTCCCTGAAGGCTCATTCCCTGCTAAGGATCACACAGGGAGCTACCCTCATAGAACCTAGGCTTTGCAGTCTATTTATTGTTTTTTTTTTTTGGGGGGGGGGTTGTGCCAGGGGTGGGGGTAGGGTGGGGGCTAGGGTCACATAAACTTCCTCCAACTCCATCAACCTCTTGTTACTCAACTCCACGTTTCCTGTTTATTTGTTGGGTTTCCAAAGTGTGATTTGCATATAATTCAGGAACTGTGGGTAGGAAGAGTCCCCCTTGCTTGCCAACTGGCCTATTTTTAGGAAGCGCAATTGTAACTGAAACACTTGGAGTCTCCCTGCTGTGGATGAGCCTGCAATGTGGACCTGTGCCCACACATCCCAGGAAGGCCACAGAGGGGAAGATTGTCCACACCCCTTCCTCCTCTTTTCCAAAGCCCACGTCCCTAACTGAAAATGCTTTCATGTTGCAAATGTGACCCAACAGATAACCCGGGCCACCAGGAAGGTTGGATCAGTACCACCCTGCCCACAAACTCCAACAAAGCCTGGTAAACAGGGCTGAATGCTAACCAGTGTGGTTAGGTCATGGGCTGCCTGCCCAGAGGAAGGAAGGATGAAGCCCCTCTTTCTAACTCACATAAAAGCGTGAAAGGGACTCCTTGTTGCCAAGCTTGTGTGTGTGCGTGCCAGCTGCCTGTGTCAGCAGGAACACTCTACTGTGTGTTGCTGTCTCTGTCTCTCGAGAGCCTCACGAATGACAGGCAGGTGCTCTGCCCCTTAGCTACACCCTGCAGCAGCCCAGTAGAATATGATGGTCCCTCCTGTAATCCTCACAATCTGGAAAGAAGAGACAGGAGGATTCCCACAAGTCATTGCATTATTATTTTTTATTATCTATTTTTTTAAATAAAGTTTTATTTATTTATTTTACGTATACAAGTACACCATTGCTCTCCTCAGACACACCAGAAGAGGCCATCAGACTACGATTACAGATGGTTGTGAGCTACCATGTGGTTGCTGGGAACTGAGCTCAGGACCTCTGGAAGAGTAGTTGGTGCTCTTAACCGCTGAGCCATCTCATCTCTCCAGCCCCTACCTATTGGGGTTGATTGTGGTGTTTTTGAGATCAAATCTCTTGTAACTCAGGCTGACTTCAAACTACTATACAGCTAGGACTGGCCTTGAATGGCTGACCCTCCACAGGCAGACATGGCACTGGAGAGGAGCCGAGAGCCATATACCTGGATCAGTAAGCAGCATGAAGGAAGAGAGAGTCGCTGGACCTGGCTGGAGCTTCTGAGGCTTCAAAGCCCACCCTCAATGACACACTTCCTCCTATAAGGCTACATGTCTTAATCCTTTCAAATAGTGCTGCTCCTATGTGAGCATTTTTGTTCAAACTGAGGACCACAAAGAAGAAGAAGAAGAAGAGGAAAGAGGAAGAAGAGGAGAAGAGGAGGAGGGGGTAGAAGAGGGGGTGAGGAGGAGGAAGAAGAAGAAGAAGGAGAAGAAGAAGGAGGAGGAGAAGGAGAAGGAGGAGAGGAGGAAGAGGAAAAAGAAGAGGAAGATGAAGAAGATGAAGAAGAAGAGGAAGAGGAAGAAGACAAAAAAGAAGAAGAAGAAGAAGAAGAAGAAGAAGAAGAAGAAGAAGAAGAAGAAGAAGAAGAAGAAGAAGAAGAAGAGGAAGAAGAAGAAGTGACTCTCTAAAGTTGCCTTCTGATCTCTACACAAGCACCATGGCACCTCTATCCACGCCCATCATGAATACATATCTCATCAAAAATAAGTTATAAAAACCTATAAAATAGCCATATAAGGACAGTATGCGATAGATAGCATAGTGGCAAAATAAAGAGGAAAGTATTGATTTTTAATTAACAACTTCATAGATGAATATTATAGATGTGTATTGTGACTGTACCTTGATCATATTCACCTCATAACCTCTCATTTCCTCCCCCCTTGCTGACCCCTTCCTTCTTCCTAGTCCTCCTCTTCCTTTTGTGTCTTATGTGCCTGCACATGTGAGTAATAAGGCAGTCATAGCTGCTGCGTGCTCATGGTTACAATGGCCGTGCCATATTCAGAATACTAAGGCCCACAGCATCCTTTCTGGTCCTCCAGTTTTTACAGTCTTTGCATCTTCTCTCTCACCACGTTCATTTGGGGGCAAACTGTCCAACGACCCCTTACTGTCAGCACTCAGCTTAGTTGGCTTAGTAATGGGTCTCTAACTGTGAACCACTGCTGGAAAAGAATTCTCTGAGTAAGGCCGAACTCTCAGCTACCCTATTTAGAATAAGCACAAATATTTAGAAGGCAGTTTTACTACACAGTAAATTAGCAAAACATCTGTAGTAGATTCTCTCTTGGAGCCTGCAATCTCCCCAAACCATAGGATTTTAACTGGGTTTACAATGCTAGAGGTTTATATCTTCTTGTGGAATCCAAGTAGAGAGTGGCTATTCCCAGAACAGCTTTTGCCTTAGTAACATTTAGCCCAGTGGGTCTGCACTGTGGCATGTAGAGTCCACAGATGGGTAAGTGTATTGATTTTTCTTCCCAACAGCATGCATAGCACCTACTGGTGCTGTGAACGCTAGTCAGCAGGAGGAAGCTTCCAGCTTAGTTCCAGCTTGATTCTCTCTCTCTCTCTCTGTGTGTGTGTGTGTGTGTCTGTCTGTCTGTCTGTCTGTCTGTCTTATATTCAGAGTGTGAGGTGTCTTCAGCAGAAGTCTTACTCTCTATTTCTGATGGGCAACCAAAAGTCATGACAGTAGCTGAAGTTATAATGGGGACCCCTAGGGCTCCCTGATCAACAATCCATAGAAAAGTTTTCTACACCCAGAAGTGGGTTTTTTGACTTAACATCCTGTAGCTGTGAGATCATCGGACACTGATATCGGGTATCTCTGCTGATACTTTTTAATGAGCTTATAAAGTAGTAGGTTTCTATGCTGCCCCTTCACACATCCTTTCCCTAACATCCCACACCCTCATCCTATTCCAGGTTAAAGCTTTCCACCCTGTACGCACATCTAACTTGGCCCCAGTCACTGTGTTCCCTTAGGGAGAGTTATCATAGTGAATGTGGTTTGCCAATGTGTGGACTGTAGAAAGCACTCAGGATGGCAGTATGGAAGGAATGGGTTGAGTCCCTGAAGTGTTGTCTCATGACCCGAGGCGATGAAACAACCCACTCTTTTCCCTATCATTCATCAGCTGACACCCACGGGGAACAGAACAAGCCGCTGCCTGTGGCTGCTCTTCCAAGGGAAGTTTGTGGTTTTGCTGCCTCCTCAGCTCGCAGAGGTGTTTCTCAGTAACCTCCTCCATCTCGCTTGGCAGCTCATCTTGATGCGCTCTGGCAGAGTGGTCGATTCTGCCTCTCACGACATGTCGTCACCCTGTCTCCATGAAATGCTACTTCCTCGGGCCTCTCGTACCTAAGGTGGTCCAGAAGTGGAGGTTATCATGGAGTGTAACTCCTAAGACGGACCATCTTGTACCCATGGCGCACAAGCAGAGGGTTGGACCCTTGGCGACTCTTTTCAGGAGCTTTATCAGCCTATTAACTGTTTTCATTACCCTTTCATGACCCAAAGTGTTCTTGAACTCACTACTTACCCGAAGTTGACCTTGAACTCCTGATCCTCCTACTTCCCCTCCGAAGGCTTGGCTCGGATTACAAGTATGCTTTCACTTCTGGTTTTGCATTGAGATTTTGTTACAAGAAATCAAGTACTAGGAGCTGGAGAGACAGTGTTGCAGTTAAGAACACTTGTTGCTCTTGAAAAGGACCAGGCTCAGTTCCCAACACCCAGATTGTAGCTCTGAATCTGTCTGTAACTAGATCTGATACCCGCCTCTAGCCTTCACAGGTGTGGTTTGCAAATGGTGCACATGCACACACACACACACACACACACACACACACACACACACAGAGAGAGAGAGAGAGAGAGAGAGAGAGAGAGAGAGAGAGAGAGAGACAAAACACTTATAAAATGAAAATAAACCTTTTTTAAAAAAATAAAGTACAGGGTTAACTAGTCCAACCTTTCTCTATGAAACTTTGCTCGGAGCAGAAGAGGGTGGATGTACACAGAGCTTGATCTGCCCTTGTTTCTCAGGCTGCTTCCCCAAATTCCTTCCCAGCTCCAAAATGCACACACATAAAACACCCACATTGCTTCCTTCTCTCTCTCAAGCCCTGTACATTCTCACAGGAAGATTACACAGCATCGTGGTATTCTTGTTTTGTCTTTGTAAGTTGGAGGATTTAATTCCTTCATAGCATAATGTGTTAAGAACCCTAGCTCTGTGCACCCCCTAACCCCAGCAATTTGAGAAGAGCAGGCAGGAGGAATGTTTCAAGACTGAGTCCAGACCAAACCTCACAATGTGACCCTGTGACAAAACAGACAAAACCAACAAACCAAACCCATCAAAGAAACAAAAACCCCTAACCTTATACAAGATTTTTAGGGTCTGTCCTGCTTAGTTTTTTTGTCAACTTGACACAAGCTAGGGTCATCTGAGAAGAGAAACCTCAGCTGAGAACCTCAATCAGATGGCCTGTAGGCAAGTCTACAGGGCATTATCATGATGAATGTAGAAAGGTCCAACCTTTGGGCCTTTGGGAAGGTGGTCCTGAGCTCTGAAAAGAAACAGACTGATGGAAGAGAACAGGTAGCCAGCAAGCAGCATCCCTACATGGCATCTACACTGATTCCCGCCTCCAGGTGCCTGCCTTGGCTTCCCTCAAAGGGCTGTGACTCAGGGTATAAAAGCCAAATAAAACCCTTTCCTTCCCAAGTCGCTTTTATCACAGCAATGGGAAGCAAACTAAGATAGGGACTCTTCACAGTGGATGCAGACTCTCCACTGCCAGCCTCACGGAGGACGTCAATCAGATTCCTCTCCTGGATCTGCACTCCCTTTCTTATGAACAAAGGCCTGGGATGAGGTGGCCTGTGGGGAGCCGCCCTCACATTCGCCATTACAAGATAGCGCTGATGTCCTGTGCTCTAACAAACAAACAAGGCAGCTGCGCATGTGCTGGGTAGATTTCCATTCCCTTGTGCCCTGCCTTTCCCGTGGCGTCA